>NW_027274967.1:1019589-1255005 GCF_030028105.1 Mobula birostris
GAGAGGTGCACAAAAATACAGCATTATAGCAGAATTTATGAGAGGTGCGTGAAAACACAGCAATATAGTGCAAGGAATGAGAGGTGCACGAAAACACAGCAATATAGGGGGAGGTATGGGAGGTGCGTGAAAACAGGGCGATATAGGGGATGGTATGAGAGCTGCGTGAAAACACAGCAATATAGGGCAAGGTATGAGAGGTACATGAAAACACAGCAATATAGGGGGAGGTATGGGATCTGCGCGAAAACGGCGATATAGGGGAAGGTATGAGAGGTGCCTGAAAACACAGTGATATCGGGGAAGTTATGGGAAGTGAGCGAAAACAGGGGGATATAGGGGAAGGTATGAGAGTACGCGAAGGCACAGTTATATAGGGGTGCTATGGGAGGTGCACGAATACACAGCGATATAGAGGACGTTATGAGATGTGCATGAAAACATGGCAATATAGGGGAAGGTATGAGAGGTGCGCAAAAATACAGCGTTATAGCAGAATGTATGAGAGGTGCGTGAAAACACAGTAATATAGGGCAAGGTATGAGAGGTGCACGAAAACACAGCAGTATAGGGGGAGGTATGGGAGGTGCGCGAAAACAGGGCGATGTAGGGGATGGTAAGAGAGGTGCGCGAAAACAGGGCAATATAGTGGAAGCTATGGGATGTGCTCGAAAACAGTACGATATAGGGGAAGGTATGAGAGGTTCCCGAAAACACAGCGATATAGGGGACGCTATGGGACGTGCGCGAAAACACGGCGATATACGGGAAATTATGAGAGGTGCGCGAAAACACGGCGATACAGGGGAATGTATTAGAGGTGCGAGAAAGCACAGCGATATAGGGGAAGATATGAGAGGTACACGAAGGCACAGCGATATAGGGGATGCTATGGGATGTGCGCGAAAACACAGTGATATAGGAGACGGTATGAGATGTGCATGAAAACAAGGCGATATAGGGGAAGCTATGAGAGGTGCAAGTTATGAGAGGTGCGTGAAAACAGCGATATAGGGGAAGCTATGAGAGGTGTGCGAAAACAGGGCGATATGGGAGAATGTATCAGAGGTGCGAGAAAACACAGCGATATAGGGGAAGTAATGAGAGGAGCGAAAACATAGCTATCTAGGTGAAGACATGACAATTGCGCGAAAACACAGCAATATAGGAGAAGCTATGAAAGGTGAGCAAAAACACGGCGATATAGGGGAAGCTGTGAGAGGTGTGCAATAACACAGCGGTAAAATTGAATCTATGGGATGTGCGCGAAAAGACAGCGATATAGGGGAAGGTATGAGAGGTGCGCAAGGTACAGCGATATAGGGGGTGCTATGGGAAGTGCGTGAATACACAGCGATATAGGGGATGTTATGAGATGTGCATGAAAACGCAGCGATATTAGGGAAGGTATAAGAGGTGCAGAAAAACACAGCGATATAGTGGAAGGTATGAGAGGTGCCCGAAAACACAGTGATATAGGGGACGCTATGGGAGGTACGCGAAAACACAGCGATAAAAGGGACGGTACGAGATGTGCATGAATACACGGCGATATTGGGGAAGCCATGAGAGGTGCGTGAAAACACAACCATATAGGGGAAGGTATGAGAGGTGTGCAAAAACACAGCGATATCGGGGAAGTTATGGGAAGTGAGCGAAAACAGGGCGATATAGGGGAAGGTATCAGAGGTGCGTGAAAACACAGCGATATAGGGGAAGGTATGAGAGGTGCACGAAAACACAGCGATATCTGGGAAGTTATGGGAAGTGAGAGAAAACAGGGCGATATAGGGGAAGGTATGAGAGGTACGCGAAGGCACAGTTATATAGGGGTGCTATGGGAGGTGCACAAATACACAGCGATATAGGGGACGTTATGAGATGTGCATGAAAACACGGCAATATAGGGGAAGTTATGAGAGGTGCACAAAAATACAGCGATATAGCAGAATTTATGAGAGGTGCGTGAAAACACAGTAATATAGGGCAAGGTATGAGAGGTGCACGAAAACACAGCAATATAGGGGGAGGTATGGGAGGCGCGCGAAAACAGGGCGATACAGGGGATGGTATGAGAGGTGCGTGAAAACAGGGCGATATAGTGGAAGCTATGGGATGTGCGCGAAAACAGTGCGATATAGGGGACTTTATGGGACATGCGCGAAAACACGGCGATATAGGGGAAATTATGAGAGGTGCGCGAAAACACGGCGATACAGGGGAATTTATCAGAGGTGCGAGAAAGCACAGCGATATAGGGGACGTTATGAAATGTGCATGAAAACACAGCGATAAAGGGGAAGATATGAGAGGTGCGCGAAGGCGCAGCGATATAGGGGATGCTATGGGAGGTGCGCGAATACACAGCGATATAGGGGACATTATGAGATGTGCATAAAAACACGGCGATATAGGGGAAGTTATGAGCGGTGCGCAAAAGTACAGCAATACAGGAGAAGTTATGAGAGGTGTGTGAAAACACAGCGATATAGGGGGAGGTATGAGACGTGCACGAAATCACAGCGATATAGGGGAAGGTATGGGAGGTGCTCAAAAACAGGGCGATATAGGGGAAGGTATGAGAGGTGTGCGAAGGCACAGCAATATAGGGGATGCTATGGGAGGTGCGCGAAAACACAGTGGTATAGGGGAAGACACGAGAGGTGCGCGTAAACACAGCGATATAGGGGAAATTATGAGAGGTGCGCGAAAACACGGCGATACAGGAGAATGTATTAGAATTGCGAGAACTCAGAGTAATATAGGGGAAGTAATGAGAGGAGTGGAAACACAGCGATATAGGTGAAGACTTGAGAGGTGCGCAAAAGCTCGGCGAAATAGGGAAGCTATGAGAGGTGAGCAATAACACAGCGATAAAGGTGAAGCTATGGGACGTGCGCGTAAAGACAACGATATAGGGGAAGCTATGAGAGGTGCGCGAAAACACAGCGATGTAGGCGAAGATGAAAACACAGCGATATTAGGGAAGGTATGAGAGGTGCACAAAAATACAGCAATATAGAAGAAGTTATGAGCCGTGCGTGAAAACACAGCGATATAGGGGGAGGTATGGAAGCAGCTCGAAAACAGGGCGACATAGGGGAAGGTATGAGAAGGTTGCGAAGACACAGCAATATAGGGGATGCTATGGGAGGTGTTCGAAAACACAGTGATATAGGGGAAGACATGAGGGGTGCGTGACAGCAGGACAATATAGTGGAAGCTATGAGAGGTGAGCAAAAACACGGCGATATAGGGGAAGCTATGAGAGGTGAGCAATAACACAGCGATGAAGGGGAATCTATGGGATGTGCGCAAAAAGTCAGCGATATAGGGGAAGGTATGAGAGGTGCGCAAGGCAAAGCGACATAGAGGATGCTGTGAGAGGTGCGTGAATACACAGCGATACAGGGGACGTTATGAGACGTGCATGAAAACGAAGAGATATTAGGGAAGGTATGAGAGGTTCACAATAACACAGCAATATCGGAGAAGAAATGGGAGGTCCACGAAAACAGGGCGATATTGGGGAAGGTATGAGAGGTGCGAGAAGGCACAGCGATATAGGGGATGCTATGAGAGGTGCGCGACGACACAGCTATATGGGGGACGGTATGAGATGTGCCTCAAAACACAGTGATATAGGGGAAGTTACGAGAGGGGAGCAAAAATACAGCAATATAGGAGAAGTTATGAGAGGTGCGTGAAAACAGAGCGATATAGGGGGAGGTAAGAGAGGTGCACGAAAACACAGCGATATAGGGGAAGGTATGAGAGGTGTGCGAAGGCACAGCAATATAGGGGATGCTATGGGAGGTACGTGAAAACACAGTGATACAGGGGAAGACATGAGAGGTGTACGAAAACACAGCGATATAAGGGACGCTATTGGACGAGCGTGAAAACACAGTGATATAGGGTACGATATGAGAGCTGTGCGAGAACACGGCGATATAGAGGAAATTATGAGAGGTGCGCGAAAACACAGTGATATAGGGGTCGGTATGAGATGTGTATGAAAACATGGCGATATAGGGGAAGGTATGAGAGGAGTGCGAAGACACAGAAATGTAGGGGATGCTATGGGAGGTGCGCGAAAACCCAGTGATATAGGGGAAGACAAGAGAAGTGCGTGAAAGCAGGGCAATATAGTGGAAGCTATGAGAGGTGTGCAATAACACAGCGATAAAGGTGAAGCTGTGGGACGTGCGCGTAAAGACAACGATATAGGGGAAGCTATGAGAGGTGCGCGAAAACACAGCGATGTAGGCGAAGCCATTGGAGGTTCACAAAAACAGGGCGATATAGGGGACGGTATGAGTTGTGGATGAAAACGCAGCGATATTTGGGAAGGTATGAGAGGTGCACAAAAATACAGCAATATAGGAGAAGTTATGAGACGTGCGTGAAAACACAGCGATATAGGGGGAGGTATGGGAGGTGCGTGAAAACAGGGCGATATAGGGGATGGTATGAGAGGTGCATGAAAACACAGCAATATAGGGCAAGGTATGAGAGGTACATGAAAACACAGCAATATAGGGGGAGGTATGGGATCTGCGCGAAAACGGCGATATAGGGGAAGGTATGAGAGGTGCCTGAAAACACAGCGATATCGGTGAAGTTATGGGAAGTGAGCGAAAACAGGGGGATATAGGGGAAGGTATGAGAGTACGCGAAGGCACAGTTATATAGGGGTGCTATGGGAGGTGCACGAATACACAGCGATATAGAGGACGTTATGAGATGTGCATGAAAACATGGCAATATAGGGGAAGGTATGAGAGGTGCGCAAAAATACAGCGTTATAGCAGAATGTATGAGAGGTGCGTGAAAACACAGTAATATAGGGCAAGGTATGAGAGGTGCACGAAAACACAGCAGTATAGGGGGAGGTATGGGAGGTGCGCGAAAACAGGGCGATGTAGGGGATGGTAAGAGAGGTGCGCGAAAACAGGGCAATATAGTGGAAGCTATGGGATGTGCTTGAAAACAGTACGATATAGGGGAAGGTATGAGAGGTTCCCGAAAACACAGCGATATAGGGGACGCTATGGGACGTGCGCGAAAACACGGCGATATACGGGAAATTATGAGAGGTGCGCGAAAACACGGCGATACAGGGGAATGTATCAGAGGTGCGAGAAAGCACAGCGATATAGGGGAAGATATGAGAGGTACACGAAGGCACAGCGATATAGGGGATGCTATGGGATGTGCGCGAAAACACAGTGATATAGGAGACGGTATGAGATGTGCATGAAAACAAGGCGATATAGGGGAAGCTATGAGAGGTGCAAGTTATGAGAGGTGCGTGAAAACAGCGATATAGGGGAAGCTATGAGAGGTGTGCGAAAACAGGGCGATATGGGAGAATGTATCAGAGGTGCGAGAAAACACAGCGATATAGGGGAAGTAATGAGAGGAGCGAAAACATAGCTATCTAGGTGAAGACATGACAATTGCGCGAAAACACAGCAATATAGGAGAAGCTATGAAAGGTGAGCAAAAACACGGCGATATAGGGGAAGCTGTGAGAGGTGTGCAATAACACAGCGGTAAAATTGAATCTATGGGATGTGCGCGAAAAGACAGCGATATAGGGGAAGGTATGAGAGGTGCGCAAGGTACAGCGATATAGGGGGTGCTATGGGAAGTGCGTGAATACACAGCGATATAGGGGATGTTATGAGATGTGCATGAAAACGCAGCGATATTAGGGAAGGTATAAGAGGTGCAGAAAAACACAGCGATATAGTGGAAGGTATGAGAGGTGCCCGAAAACACAGTGATATAGGGGACGCTATGGGAGGTACGCGAAAACACAGCGATAAAAGGGATGGTACGAGATGTGCATGAATACACGGCGATATTGGGGAAGCCATGAGAGGTGCGTGAAAACACAACCATATAGGGGAAGGTATGAGAGGTGTGCAAAAACACAGCGATATCGGGGAAGTTATGGGAAGTGAGCGAAAACAGGGCGATATAGGGGAAGGTATCAGAGGTGCGTGAAAACACAGCGATATAGGGGAAGGTATGAGAGGTGCACGAAAACACAGCGATATCTGGGAAGTTATGGGAAGTGAGAGAAAACAGGGCGATATAGGGGAAGGTATGAGAGGTACGCGAAGGCACAGTTATATAGGGGTGCTATGGGAGGTGCACAAATACACAGCGATATAGGGGACGTTATGAGATGTGCATGAAAACACGGCAATATAGGGGAAGTTATGAGAGGTGCACAAAAATACAGCGATATAGCAGAATTTATGAGAGGTGCGTGAAAACACAGTAATATAGGGCAAGGTATGAGAGGTGCACGAAAACACAGCAATATAGGGGGAGGTATGGGAGGCGCGCGAAAACAGGGCGATACAGGGGATGGTATGAGAGGTGCGTGAAAACAGGGCGATATAGTGGAAGCTATGGGATGTGCGCGAAAACAGTGCGATATAGGGGACTTTATGGGACATGCGCGAAAACACGGCGATATAGGGGAAATTATGAGAGGTGCGCGAAAACACGGCGATACAGGGGAATTTATCAGAGGTGCGAGAAAGCACAGCGATATAGGGGACGTTATGAAATGTGCATGAAAACACAGCGATAAAGGGGAAGATATGAGAGGTGCGCGAAGGCGCAGCGATATAGGGGATGCTATGGGAGGTGCGCGAATACACAGCGATATAGGGGACATTATGAGATGTGCATAAAAACACGGCGATATAGGGGAAGTTATGAGCGGTGCGCAAAAGTACAGCAATACAGGAGAAGTTATGAGAGGTGTGTGAAAACACAGCGATATAGGGGGAGGTATGAGACGTGCACGAAATCACAGCGATATAGGGGAAGGTATGGGAGGTGCTCAAAAACAGGGCGATATAGGGGAAGGTATGAGAGGTGTGCGAAGGCACAGCAATATAGGGGATGCTATGGGAGGTGCGCGAAAACACAGTGGTATAGGGGAAGACACGAGAGGTGCGCGTAAACACAGCGATATAGGGGAAATTATGAGAGGTGCGCGAAAACACGGCGATACAGGAGAATGTATCAGAATTGCGAGAACTCAGAGTAATATAGGGGAAGTAATGAGAGGAGTGGAAACACAGCGATATAGGTGAAGACTTGAGAGGTGCGCAAAAGCTCGGCGAAATAGGGAAGCTATGAGAGGTGAGCAATAACACAGCGATAAAGGTGAAGCTATGGGACGTGCGCGTAAAGACAACGATATAGGGGAAGCTATGAGAGGTGCGCGAAAACACAGCGATGTAGGCGAAGATGAAAACACAGCGATATTAGGGAAGGTATGAGAGGTGCACAAAAATACAGCAATATAGAAGAAGTTATGAGCCGTGCGTGAAAACACAGCGATATAGGGGGAGGTATGGGAGCAGCTCGAAAACAGGGCGACATAGGGGAAGGTATGAGAAGGTTGCGAAGACACAGCAATATAGGGGATGCTATGGGAGGTGTGCGAAAACACAGTGATATAGGGGAAGACATGAGGGGTGCGTGAAAGCAGGGCAATATAGTGGAAGCTATGAGAGGTGAGCAAAAACACGGCGATATAGGGGAAGCTATGAGAGGTGAGCAATAACACAGCGATGAAGGGGAATCTATGGGATGTGCGCAAAAAGACAGCGATATAGGGGAAGGTATGAGAGGTGCGCAAGGCAAAGCGACATAGAGGATGCTGTGAGAGGTGCGTGAATACACAGCGATACAGGGGACGTTATGAGACGTGCATGAAAACGAAGAGATATTAGGGAAGGTATGAGAGGTTCACAATAACACAGCAATATCGGAGAAGAAATGGGAGGTCCACGAAAACAGGGCGATATTGGGGAAGGTATGAGAGGTGCGAGAAGGCACAGCGATATAGGGGATGCTATGGGAGGTGCGCGACGACACAGCTATATGGGGGACGTTATGAGATGTGCCTCAAAACACAGTGATATAGGGGAAGTTACGAGAGGGGAGCAAAAATACAGCAATATAGGAGAAGTTATGAGAGGTGCGTGAAAACAGAGCGATATAGGGGGAGGTAAGAGAGGTGCACGAAAACACAGCGATATAGGGGAAGGTATGAGAGGTGTGCGAAGGCACAGCAATATAGGGGATGCTATGGGAGGTACGTGAAAACACAGTGATACAGGGGAAGACATGAGAGGTGTACGAAAACACAGCGATATAAGGGACGCTATTGGACGAGCGTGAAAACGCAGTGATATAGGGTACGATATGAGAGCTGTGCGAGAACACGGCGATATAGAGGAAATTATGAGAGGTGCGCGAAAACACAGTGATATAGGGGTCGGTATGAGATGTGTATGAAAACATGGCGATATAGGGGAAGGTATGAGAGGAGTGCGAAGACACAGAAATGTAGGGGATGCTATGGGAGGTGCGCGAAAACCCAGTGATATAGGGGAAGACAAGAGAAGTGCGTGAAAGCAGGGCAATATAGTGGAAGCTATGAGAGGTGTGCAATAACACAGCGATAAAGGTGAAGCTGTGGGACATGCGCGTAAAGACAACGATATAGGGGAAGCTATGAGAGGTGCGCGAAAACACAGCGATGTAGGCGAAGCCATTGGAGGTGCACGAAAACAGGGCGATATAGGGGACGGTATGAGTTGTGGATGAAAACGCAGCGATATTTGGGAAGGTATGAGAGGTGCACAAAAATACAGCAATATAGGAGAAGTTATGAGACGTGCGTGAAAACACAGCGATATAGGGGGAGGTATGGGAGGTGCTCGAAAACAGGGCGATATAGGGGAAGGTATGAGAAGGGTGCGAAGACACAGCAATGTAGGGGATGCTATGGGAGGTGTGCGAAAACACAGTGATATAGGGGAAGACATGAGGGGTGCGTGAAAGCAGGGCAATATAGTGGAAGCTATGAGAGGTGAGCAAAAACACGGCGATATAGGGGAAGCTATGAGAGGTGAGCAATAACACAGCGATGAAGGTGAATATATGGGATGTGCGCAAAATGACAGCGATATAGGGGAAGGTATGAGAGGTGCGCAAGGCAATGCGACATACAGGATGCTGTGGGAGGTGCGTGAATACACAGCGATACAGGGGACGTTATGAGACGTGCATGAAAACGAAGAGATATTAGGGAAGGTATGAGAGGCGCACAATAACACAGCAATATCGGAGAAGAAATGGGAGGTCCACGAAAACAGGGCGATATTGGGGAAGGTATGAGAGGTACGCGAAGGCACAGTTATATAGGGGTGCTATGGGAGGTGCACGAATACACAGCGATATAGGGGACGTTATGAGATGTGCATGAAAACACGGCAATATAGGGGAAGGTATGAGAGGTGCACAAAAATACAGCATTATAGCAGAATTTATGAGAGGTGAGTGAAAACACAGCAATATAGTGCAAGGAATGAGAGGTGCGTGAAAACACAGCAATATAGGGCAAGGTATGAGAGGTACATGAAAACACAGCAATATTGGGGGAGGTATGGGAGGTGCGTGAAAACACGGCGATATAGGGGAAGCTATGAGAGGTGCACAAAAACACGGCGATATGGGAGAATGTATCAGAGGTGTGAGAAAACACAGCGATATAGGGGAAGTAATGAGAGGAGCGATAACATAGCAATCTAGGTGAAGACATGAGAGGTGCGCGAAAACACGGCGATATAGGGGAAGCTATGAGAGGTGAGCAAAAACACTGCGATATAGGGGAAGCTGTGAGAGGTGTGCAATAACACAGCGATATCGGGGAAGTTATGGGAAGTGAGCGAAAACAGGGCGATATAGGGGAAGGTATGAGAGGTACGCAAAGGCACAGTTATATAGGGGTGCTATGGGAGGTGCACGAATGCACAGCGATATAGGGGACGTTATGAGATGTGCATGAAAACACGGCAATATAGGGGAAGGTATGAGAGGTGCGAAAAATACAGCGTTATAGCAGAATTTATGAGAGGTGCGTGAAAACACAGCAATATAGGGCAAGGTATAAGAGGTGCACGAAAACACAGCAATATTGGGGGAGGTATGGGAGGTGCGTGAAAACAGGGCGATATAGGGGATGGTATGAGAGGTACGCGAAAACAGGGCAATATAGTGGAAGCTATGGGATCTGCGCGAAAACGGCGATATAGGGGAAGGTATGAGAGGTGCCTGAAAACACAGCGATATCGGGGAAGTTATGGGAAGTGAGCGAAAACAGGGGGATATAGGGGAAGGTATGAGAGTACGCGAAGGCACAGTTATATAGGGGTGCTATGGGAGGTGCACGAATACACAGCGATATAGAGGACGTTATGAGA
This sequence comes from Mobula birostris, assembly GCF_030028105.1. Taxonomy (NCBI): domain Eukaryota; kingdom Metazoa; phylum Chordata; class Chondrichthyes; order Myliobatiformes; family Myliobatidae; genus Mobula; species Mobula birostris. Next base: position 1,029,897 of record NW_027274967.1, read on the forward strand.
TGTGCATGAAAACATGGCAATATAGGGGAAGGTATGAGAGGTGCGCAAAAATACAGCGTTATAGCAGAATGTATGAGAGGTGCGTGAAAACACAGTAATATAGGGCAAGGTATGAGAGGTGCACGAAAACACAGCAGTATAGGGGGAGGTATGGGAGGTGCGCGAAAACAGGGCGATGTAGGGGATGGTAAGAGAGGTGCGCGAAAACAGGGCAATATAGTGGAAGCTATGGGATGTGCTCGAAAACAGTACGATATAGGGGAAGGTATGAGAGGTTCCCGAAAACACAGCGATATAGGGGACGCTATGGGAGGTACGCGAAAACACAGCGATAAAAGGGACGTTACGAGATGTGCATGAATACACGGCGATATTGGGGAAGCCATGAGAGGTGCGTGAAAACACAACCATATAGGGGAAGGTATGAGAGGTGTGCAAAAACACAGCGATATCGGGGAAGTTATGGGAAGTGAGCGAAAACAGGGCGATATAGGGGAAGGTATCAGAGGTGCGTGAAAACACAGCGATATAGGGGAAGGTATGAGAGGTGCCTGAAAACACAGCGATATCTGGGAAGTTATGGGAAGTGAGAGAAAACAGGGCGATATAGGGGAAGGTATGAGAGGTACGCGAAGGCACAGTTATATAGGGGTGCTATGGGAGGTGCACAAATACACAGCGATATAGGGGACGTTATGAGATGTGCATGAAAACACGGCAATATAGGGGAAGTTATGAGAGGTGCACAAAAATACAGCGATATAGCAGAATTTATGAGAGGTGCGTGAAAACACAGTAATATAGGGCAAGGTATGAGAGGTGCACGAAAACACAGCAATATAGGGGGAGGTATGGGAGGTGCGTGAAAACAGGGCGATATAGGGGATGGTATGAGAGGTGCATGAAAACACAGCAATATAGGGCAAGGTATGAGAGGTACATGAAAACACAGCAATATAGGGGGAGGTATGGGATCTGCGCGAAAACGGCGATATAGGGGAAGGTATGAGAGGTGCCTGAAAACACAGCGATATCGGTGAAGTTATGGGAAGTGAGCGAAAACAGGGGGATATAGGGGAAGGTATGAGAGTACGCGAAGGCACAGTTATATAGGGGTGCTATGGGAGGTGCACGAATACACAGCGATATAGAGGACGTTATGAGATGTGCATGAAAACATGGCAATATAGGGGAAGGTATGAGAGGTGCGCAAAAATACAGCGTTATAGCAGAATGTATGAGAGGTGCGTGAAAACACAGTAATATAGGGCAAGGTATGAGAGGTGCACGAAAACACAGCAGTATAGGGGGAGGGTATGGGAGGTGCGCGAAAAACAGGGCGATGTAGGGGAAGGTAAGAGAGGTGCGCGAAAACAGGGCAATATAGTGGAAGCTATGGGATGTGCTTGAAAACAGTACGATATAGGGGAAGGTATGAGAGGTTCCCGAAAACACAGCGATATAGGGGACGCTATGGGACGTGCGCGAAAACACGGCGATATACGGGAAATTATGAGAGGTGCGCGAAAACACGGCGATACAGGGGAATGTATCAGAGGTGCGAGAAAGCACAGCGATATAGGGGAAGATATGAGAGGTACACGAAGGCACAGCGATATAGGGGATGCTATGGGATGTGCGCGAAAACACAGTGATATAGGAGGACGGTATGAGATGTGCATGAAAACAAGGCGATATAGGGGAAGCTATGAGAGGTGCAAGTTATGAGAGGTGCGTGAAAACAGCGATATAGGGGAAGCTATGAGAGGTGTGCGAAAACAGGGCGATATGGGAGAATGTATCAGAGGTGCGAGAAAACACAGCGATATAGGGGAAGTAATGAGAGGAGCGGAAAACATAGCTATCTAGGTGAAGACATGACAATTGCGCGAAAACACAGCAATATAGGAGAAGCTATGAAAGGTGAGCAAAAACACGGCGATATAGGGGAAGCTGTGAGAGGTGTGCAATAACACAGCGGTAAAATTGAATCTATGGGATGTGCGCGAAAAGACAGCGATATAGGGGAAGGTATGAGAGGTGCGCAAGGTACAGCGATATAGGGGGTGCTATGGGAAGTGCGTGAATACACAGCGATATAGGGGATGTTATGAGATGTGCATGAAAACGCAGCGATATTAGGGAAGGTATAAGAGGTGAAGAAAAACACAGCGATATAGTGGAAGGTATGAGAGGTGCCCGAAAACACAGTGATATAGGGGACGCTATGGGAGGTACACGAAAACACAGCGATAAAAGGGACGGTACGAGATGTGCATGAATACACGGCGATATTGGGGAAGCCATGAGAGGTGCGTGAAAACACAACCATATAGGGGAAGGTATGAGAGGTGTGCAAAAACACAGCGATATCGGGGAAGTTATGGGAAGTGAGCGAAAACAGGGCGATATAGGGGAAGGTATCAGAGGTGCGTGAAAACACAGCGATATAGGGGAAGGTATGAGAGGTGCACGAAAACACAGCGATATCTGGGAAGTTATGGGAAGTGAGAGAAAACAGGGCGATATAGGGGAAGGTATGAGAGGTACGCGAAGGCACAGTTATATAGGGGTGCTATGGGAGGTGCACAAATACACAGCGATATAGGGGACGTTATGAGATGTGCATGAAAACACGGCAATATAGGGGAAGTTATGAGAGGTGCACAAAAATACAGCGATATAGCAGAATTTATGAGAGGTGCGTGAAAACACAGTAATATAGGGCAAGGTATGAGAGGTGCACAAAAACACAGCAATATAGGGGGAGGTATGGGAGGCGCGCGAAAACAGGGCGATACAGGGGATGGTATGAGAGGTGCGTGAAAACAGGGCGATATAGTGGAAGCTATGGGATGTGCGCGAAAACAGTGCGATATAGGGGACTTTATGGGACATGCGCGAAAACACGGCGATATAGGGGAAATTATGAGAGGTGCGCGAAAACACGGCGATACAGGGGAATTTATCAGAGGTGCGAGAAAGCACAGCGATATAGGGGACGTTATGAAATGTGCATGAAAACACAGCGATAAAGGGGAAGATATGAGAGGTGCGCGAAGGCGCAGCGATATAGGGGATGCTATGGGAGGTGCGCGAATACACAGCGATATAGGGGACATTATGAGATGTGCATAAAAACACGGCGATATAGGGGAAGTTATGAGCGGTGCGCAAAAGTACAGCAATACAGGAGAAGTTATGAGAGGTGTGTGAAAACACAGCGATATAGGGGGAGGTATGAGACGTGCACGAAATCACAGCGATATAGGGGAAGGTATGGGAGGTGCTCAAAAACAGGGCGATATAGGGGAAGGTATGAGAGGTGTGCGAAGGCACAGCAATATAGGGGATGCTATGGGAGGTGCGCGAAAACACAGTGGTATAGGGGAAGACACGAGAGGTGCGCGTAAACACAGCGATATAGGGGAAATTATGAGAGGTGCGCGAAAACACGGCGATACAGGAGAATGTATCAGAATTGCGAGAACTCAGAGTAATATAGGGGAAGTAATGAGAGGAGTGGAAACACAGCGATATAGGTGAAGACTTGAGAGGTGCGCAAAAGCTCGGCGAAATAGGGAAGCTATGAGAGGTGAGCAATAACACAGCGATAAAGGTGAAGCTATGGGACGTGCGCGTAAAGACAACGATATAGGGGAAGCTATGAGAGGTGCGCGAAAACACAGCGATGTAGGCGAAGATGAAAACACAGCGATATTAGGGAAGGTATGAGAGGTGCACAAAAATACAGCAATATAGAAGAAGTTATGAGCCGTGCGTGAAAACACAGCGATATAGGGGGAGGTATGGGAGCAGCTCGAAAACAGGGCGACATAGGGGAAGGTATGAGAAGGTTGCGAAGACACAGCAATATAGGGGATGCTATGGGAGGTGTGCGAAAACACAGTGATATAGGGGAAGACATGAGGGGTGCGTGAAAGCAGGGCAATATAGTGGAAGCTATGAGAGGTGAGCAAAAACACGGCGATATAGGGGAAGCTATGAGAGGTGAGCAATAACACAGCGATGAAGGGGAATCTATGGGATGTGTGCAAAAAGTCAGCGATATAGGGGAAGGTATGAGAGGTGCGCAAGGCAAAGCGACATAGAGGATGCTGTGAGAGGTGCGTGAATACACAGCGATACAGGGGACGTTATGAGACGTGCATGAAAACGAAGAGATATTAGGGAAGGTATGAGAGGTTCACAATAACACAGCAATATCGGAGAAGAAATGGGAGGTCCACGAAAACAGGGCGATATTGGGGAAGGTATGAGAGGTGCGAGAAGGCACAGCGATATAGGGGATGCTATGAGAGGTGCGCGACGACACAGCTATATGGGGGATGTTATGAGATGTGCCTCAAAACACAGTGATATAGGGGAAGTTACGAGAGGGGAGCAAAAATACAGCAATATAGGAGAAGTTATGAGAGGTGCGTGAAAACAGAGCGATATAGGGGGAGGTAAGAGAGGTGCACGAAAACACAGCGATATAGGGGAAGGTATGAGAGGTGTGGGAAGACACAGCAATATAGGGGATGCTATGGGAGGTACGTGAAAACACAGTGATACAGGGGAAGACATGAGAGGTGTACGAAAATACAGCGATATAAGGGACGCTATTGGACGAGCGTGAAAACACAGTGATATAGGGTACGATATGAGAGCTGTGCGAGAACACGGCGATATAGAGGAAATTATGAGAGGTGCGCGAAAACACAGTGATATAGGGGTCGGTATGAGATGTGTATGAAAACATGGCGATATAGGGGAAGGTATGAGAGGAGTGCGAAGACACAGAAATGTAGGGGATGCTATGGGAGGTGCGCGAAAACCCAGTGATATACGGGAAGACAAGAGATGTGCGTGAAAGCAGGGCAATATAGTGGAAGCTATGAGAGGTGTGCAGTAACACAGCGATAAAGGTGAAGCTGTGGGACGTGCGCGTAAAGACAACGATATAGGGGAAGCTATGAGAGGTGCGCGAAAACACAGCGATGTAGGCGAAGCCATTGGAGGTGCACGAAAACAGGGCGATATAGGGGACGGTATGAGTTGTGGATGAAAACGCAGCGATATTTGGGAAGGTATGAGAGGTGCACAAAAATACAGCAATATAGGAGAAGTTATGAGACGTGTGTGAAAACACAGCGATATAGGGGGAGGTATGGGAGTTGCTCGAAAACAGGGCGATATAGGGGAAGGTATGAGAAGGGTGCGAAGACACAGCAATGTAGGGGATGCTATGGGAGGTGTGCGAAAACACAGTGATATAGGGGAAGACATGAGGGGTGCGTGAAAGCAGGGCAATATAGTGGAAGCTATGAGAGGTGAACAAAAACACGGCGATATAGGGGAAGCTATGAGAGGTGAGCAATAACACAGCGATGAAGGTGAATATATGGGATGTGCGCAAAATGACAGCGATATAGGGGAAGGTATGAGAGGTGCGCAAGGCAATGCGACATAGAGGATGCTGTGGGAGGTGCGTGAATACACAGCGATACAGGGGACGTTATGAGACGTGCATGAAAACGAAGAGATATTAGGGAAGGTATGAGAGGCGCACAATAACACAGCAATATCGGAGAAGAAATGGGAGGTCCACGAAAACAGGGCGATATTGGGGAAGGTATGAGAGGTACGCGAAGGCACAGTTATATAGGGGTGCTATGGGAGGTGCACGAATACACAGCGATATAGGGGACATTATGAGATGTGCATGAAAACACGGCAATATAGGGGAAGGTATGAGAGGTGCACAAAAATACAGCATTATAGCAGAATTTATGAGAGGTGAGTGAAAACACAGCAATATAGTGCAAGGAATGAGAGGTGCGTGAAAACACAGCAGTATAGGGGGAGGTATGGGAGGTGCGCGAAAACAGGGCGATGTAGGGGATGGTAAGAGAGGTGCGCGAAAACAGGGCAATATAGTGGAAGCTATGGGATGTGCTCGAAAACAGTACGATATAGGGGAAGGTATGAGAGGTTCCCGAAAACACAGCGATATAGGGGACGCTATGGGACGTGCGCGAAAACACGGCGATATACGGGAAATTATGAGAGGTGCGCGAAAACACGGCGATACAGGGGAATGTATCAGAGGTGCGAGAAAGCACAGCGATATAGGGGAAGATATGAGAGGTACACGAAGGCACAGCGATATAGGGGATGCTATGGGATGTGCGCGAAAACACAGTGATATAGGAGACGGTATGAGATGTGCATGAAAACAAGGCGATATAGGGGAAGCTATGAGAGGTGCAAAAAAATGCAGCAATATAGGAGAAGTTATGAGAGGTGCGTGAAAACAGCGATATAGGGGAAGCTATGAGAGGTGTGCGAAAACAGGGCGATATGGGAGAATGTATCAGAGGTGCGAGAAAACACAGCGATATAGATGAAGTAATGAGAGGAGCGAAAACATAGCTATCTAGGTGAAGACATGACAATTGCGCGAAAACACAGCAATATAGGAGAAGCTATGAAAGGTGAGCAAAAACACGGCGATATAGGGGAAGCTGTGAGAGGTGTGCAATAACACAGCGGTAAAATTGAATCTATGGGATGTGCGCAAAAAGACAGCGATATAGGGGAAGGTATGAGAGGTGCGCAAGGTACAGCGATATAGGGGGTGCTATGGGAAGTGCGTGAATACACAGCGATATAGGGGATGTTATGAGATGTGCATGAAAACGCAGCGATATTAGGGAAGATATAAGAGGTGCAGAAAAACACAGCGATATAGTGGAAGGTATGAGAGGTGCCCGAAAACACAGTGATATAGGGGACGCTATGGGAGGTACGCGAAAACACGGCGATAAAAGGGACGTTACGAGATGTGCATGAATACACGGCGATATTGGGGAAGCCATGAGAGGTGCGTGAAAACACAACCATATAGGGGAAGGTATGAGAGGTGTGCAAAAACACAGCGATATCGGGGAAGTTATGGGAAGTGAGCGAAAACAGGGCGATATAGGGGAAGGTATCAGAGGTGCGTGAAAACACAGCGATATAGGGGAAGGTATGAGAGGTGCCGGAAAACACAGCGATATCTGGGAAGTTATGGGAAGTGAGAGAAAACAGGGCGATATAGGGGAAGGTATGAGAGGTACGCGAAGGCACAGTTATATAGGGGTGCTATGGGAGGTGCACAAATACACAGCGATATAGGGGACGTTATGAGATGTGCATGAAAACACGGCAATATAGGGGAAGTTATGAGAGGTGCACAAAAATACAGCGATATAGCAGAATTTATGAGAGGTGCGTGAAAACACAGTAATATAGGGCAAGGTATGAGAGGTGCACGAAAACACAGCAATATAGGGGGAGGTATGGGAGGCGCGCGAAAACAGGGCGATACAGGGGATGGTATGAGAGGTGCGTGAAAACAGGGCGATATAGTGGAAGCTATGGGATGTGCGCGAAAACAGTGCGATATAGGGGACTTTATGGGACATGCGCGAAAACACGGCGATATAGGGGAAATTATGAGAGGTGCGCGAAAACACGGCGATACAGGGGAATTTATCAGAGGTGCGAGAAAGCACAGCGATATAGGGGACGTTATGAAATGTGCATGAAAACACAGCGATAAAGGGGAAGATATGAGAGGTGCGCGAAGGCGCAGCGATATAGGGGATGCTATGGGAGGTGCGCGAATACACAGCGATATAGGGGACATTATGAGATGTGCATAAAAACACGGCGATATAGGGGAAGTTATGAGAGGTGTGCAAAAGTACAGCAATACAGGAGAAGTTATGAGAGGTGTGTGAAAACACAGCGATATAGGGGGAGGTATGAGACGTGCACGAAATCACAGCGATATAGGGGAAGGTATGGGAGGTGCTCAAAAACAGGGCGATATAGGGGAAGGTATGAGAGGTGTGCGAAGGCACAGCAATATAGGGGATGCTATGGGAGGTGCGCGAAAACACAGTGGTATAGGGGAAGACACGAGAGGTGCGCGTAAACACAGCGATATAGGGGAAATTATGAGAGGTGCGCGAAAACACGGCGATACAGGAGAATGTATCAGAATTGCGAGAACTCAGAGTAATATAGGGGAAGTAATGAGAGGAGTGGAAACACAGCGATATAGGTGAAGACTTGAGAGGTGCGCAAAAGCTCGGCGAAATAGGGAAGCTATGAGAGGTGAGCAATAACACAGCGATAAAGGTGAAGCTATGGGACGTGCGCGTAAAGACAACGATATAGGGGAAGCTATGAGAGGTGCGCGAAAACACAGCGATGTAGGCGAAGCCATTGGAGGTGCACGAAAACAGGGCGATATAGGGGATGGTATGAGTTGTGGATGAAAACACAGCGATATTAGGGAAGGTATGAGAGGTGCACAAAAATACAGCAATATAGAAGAAGTTATGAGCCGTGCGTGAAAACACAGCGATATAGGGGGAGGTATGGGAGCAGCTCGAAAACAGGGCGATATAGGGGAAGGTATGAGAAGGTTGCGAAGACACAGCAATATAGGGGATGCTATGGGAGGTGTGCGAAAACACAGTGATATAGGGGAAGACATGAGGGGTGCGTGAAAGCAGGGCAATATAGTGGAAGCTATGAGAGGTGAGCAAAAACACGGCGATATAGGGGAAGCTATGAGAGGTGAGCAATAACACAGCGATGAAGGGGAATCTATGGGATGTGCGCAAAAAGTCAGCGATATAGGGGAAGGTATGAGAGGTGCGCAAGGCAAAGCGACATAGAGGATGCTGTGAGAGGTGCGTGAATACACAGCGATACAGGGGACGTTATGAGACGTGCATGAAAACGAAGAGATATTAGGGAAGGTATGAGAGGTTCACAATAACACAGCAATATCGGAGAAGAAATGGGAGGTCCACGAAAACAGGGCGATATTGGGGAAGGTATGAGAGGTGCGAGAAGGCACAGCGATATAGGGGATGCTATGAGAGGTGCGCGACGACACAGCTATATGGGGGACGTTATGAGATGTGCCTCAAAACACAGTGATATAGGGGAAGTTACGAGAGGGGAGCAAAAATACAGCAATATAGGAGAAGTTATGAGAGGTGCGTGAAAACAGAGCGATATAGGGGGAGGTAAGAGAGGTGCACGAAAACACAGCGATATAGGGGAAGGTATGAGAGGTGTGCGAAGGCACAGCGATATAGAGGATGCTATGAGAGGTGCGCGACGACACAGCTATATGGGGGACGTTATGAGATGTGCCTCAAAACACAGTGATATAGGGGAAGTTACGAGAGGGGAGCAAAAATACAGCAATATAGGAGAAGTTATGAGAGGTGCGTGAAAACAGAGCGATATAGGGGGAGGTAAGAGAGGTGCACGAAAACACAGCGATATAGGGGAAGGTATGAGAGGTGTGCGAAGGCACAGCAATATAGGGGATGCTATGGGAGGTACGTGAAAACACAGTGATACAGGGGAAGACATGAGAGGTGTACAAAAACACAGCGATATAAGGGACGCTATTGGACGAGCGTGAAAACACAGTGATATAGGGTACGATATGAGAGCTGTGCGAGAACACGGCGATATAGAGGAAATTATGAGAGGTGCGCGAAAACACAGTGATATAGGGGTCGGTATGAGATGTGTATGAAAACATGGCGATATAGGGGAAGGTATGAGAGGAGTGCGAAGACACAGAAATGTAGGGGATGCTATGGGAGGTGTGCGAAAACCCAGTGATATAGGGGAAGACAAGAGAAGTGCGTGAAAGCAGGGCAATATAGTGGAAGCTATGAGAGGTGAGCAAAAACACGGGGATATAGGGGAAGCTATGAGAGGTGAGCAATAACACAGTGATAAAGGTGATTCTATGGGATGTGCGCAAAAAGACAGCGATATAGGGGAAGGTATGAGAGGTGCGCAAGGCACAGCGAAATAGGTGATGCCATGGGAGGTGAGTGAGTACACAGCGATATAGGGGACGTTATGAGATGTGCATGAAAACGCAGCGATATTAGGGAAGGTATGAGAGGTGCACAAAAGCACAGCGATATAGGGGAAGGAATGGGTGGTGCGCGAAAACAGGGCAATGAAGGGGAAGGTATGAGAGGTGCGCGAAGGCGCTGCGATATAGGGGATGCTATGGGAGGTGCGCGAATACACAGCGATATAGGGGACAATATGAGATGTGCATAAAAACACGGCGATATAGGGGAAGTTATGAGCGGTGCACAAAAGTACAGCAATATAGGAGAAGTTATGAGAGGTGCGTGAAAACACAGTGATATAGGGGAAGGTATGAAAGGTGCACAAAATCACAGCGATATAGGGGAAGATATGGGAGGTGCGTGAAAACAGGGCGATATAGTGGAAGGTATGAGAGGTGCCCGAAAACACAGCGATGTAGGGGACGCTATGGGAGGTGCGCGAAAACACAGCGATAAAGGGGACGGTACGCGATGTGCATGAATACACGGCGATATTGGGGAAGCCATGAGAGCTGCATGAACACACAGTGATATAGGGGAAGGTATGAGAGGTTTGCAAGAACACAGCGATATCGGGGAAGTTATGGGACGTGCGCGTAAACACGGCGATATTGGGGAAATTATGAGAGGTGCGAGAAAGCACAGCGATATAGGGGACGTTATGAGATGTGCATGAAAACACAGCGATATAGGGGAAGATATGAGAGGTACACGAAGGCACAGCGATATAGGGGATGCTATGGGATGTGCGCGAAAACACAGTGATATAGGAGACGGTATGAGATGTGCATGAAATCACGGCAATATAGGGGAAGCTATGAGAGGTGCGCGAAAACACGGCAATATGGGAGAACGTATCAGAGGTGCAAGAAAACACAGCGATATAGGGGAAGTAATGAGAGGAGCGAAAACAGCGATCTAGGTGAAGACATGACAGGTGCGCGAAAACACGGCGATATAGGGGAAGCTATGAGAGGTGAGGAAAAACACGGCGATATAGGGGAAGCTGTGAGAGGTGTGCAATAACACAGCGATAAAGTTGAATCTATGGGATGTGCGCGAAAAGACAGCGATATAGGGGAAGGTATGAGAGGTGCGCAAGGCACAGTGATATAGAGGATGCTATGGGAGGTGCATGAATACCCAGTGATATAGGGGACGTTATGAGATGTGCATGAAAACGATGCGATATTAGGGAAGATATAAGAGGTGCACAAAAACACAGCGATATAGGAGAAGTTATGAGAGGTGTGCGAAAACACAGCGATATAGGGGAAGGTATGAGAGGTGCACAAAAACATAGCGATATAGGGGAAGGAATGAGAGGTGCGCGAAAACACGGCGATATAGGGGAAATTGTGAGAGGTGCGCGAAAACACGGCGATACAGGGGAATGTATCAGAGGTGCAAGAAAGCACAGCGATATAGGGGACGTTATGAGATGTGCATGAAAACACAGCGATATAGGGGAAGATATGAGAGGTACACAAAGGCACAGCGATATCGGGGATGCTATGGGATGTGCGCGAAAACACAGTGATATAGGAGATGGTATGAGATGTGCATGAAAACACGGTGATATAGGGGAAGTAATAAGAGGAACGAAAACATAGTGATCTAGGTGAAGACATGAGAGGTGCGCGAAAACACTGCGATATAGGGGAAGCTATGAGAGGTGAGCAAAAACACGGCGATATAGGGGAAGCTATGAGAGGTGAGCAATAACACAGTGATAAAAGTGAATCTATGGGATGTGCGCGAAAAGACCGCGATATAGGGGAAGGTATGAGAGGTGCACAAGGCACAGCGATATGGGGGATTCTATGGGAGGTGCGCGAATACACAGCGATATAGGGGACGTTATGAGAAGTGCACAAAAATACAGCAATATAGGAGAAGTTATGAGACGTGCGCGAAAACACAGCGATATAGGGGGAGGTATGGGAGGTGCTCGAAAACAGGGCGATATAGGGGAAGGTATGAGAGGAGTGCGAAGGCACAGCAATATAGGGGATCCTATGGGAGGTGCGCGAAAACACAGTGATATACTGGAAGACATGAGAGGTGCGTGAATGCAGGACAATATAGTAGTAGCTATGAGAGGTGAGCAATAAAACAGTGATAAAGGTGAATCTATGAGATGTGCATGAAAACGCAGCGATATTAGGGAAGTTATGAGAGGTTCACAAAAGCACAGTGACATAGGAGAATGAATGGGAAGTGTGCGAAAACAGGGCGATATAGGCGAAGGTATGAGAAATGCGCGAAGGCACAGCAATATGTGGGAGGCTATGGGAGGTGCGCGACTACACAGTAATATGGGGACGTTATGAGATGTGCATAAAAACACAGCGATATGGGGGAAGTTATGAGAGGTGCGCAAAAATGCAGCAATATAGGAGAAATTATGAGAGGTGCGAGAAAACACGGCGATACAGGGGAATACAGGGGAAAGTATGAGAGGTACGCGAAGGCACAGTTATATAGAGGTGCTATGGGAGGTGCACGAATACAAAGCGATATAGAGGACGCTATGGGACGTGCGCGAAAACAAGGCGATATAGGGGAAATTATGAGAGGTGTGCGAAAAAACGGCGATACAGGGGAATGTATCAGAGGTGCAAGAAAACACAGCGATATAGGGGACGTTATGAGATGTGCATGAAAACACAGCGATATAGGGGAAGATATGAGATGTGCACGAAAATGCAGCGATATAGGGGAATGTATAGGAGGTGCGAAAAAACAAGGTGATATAGGGGAAGATATGAGAGGTGCACGAAGGCACAGCGATATACGGGATGCTATGGGATGTGCGAGAAAACACAGTGATATAGGGGACGGTATGAGATGTGTATGAAAACACGGCGATATAGGGGAATCTATGAGAGGTGCGCAAAAACACGGAGATATAGGGGAAAGTATGAGAGGTGTGCAAAAACTTGGCGTTACAGGGGAATGCATCAGAGGTGCGAGAAAAAACAGCGATATAGGGGAAGACATGAGAGGTGCGCAAAAACAGGGCGATATGGGAGAATGTATCAGAGGTGCGAGAAAACACAGTGATATACAGGAAGTAATGAGAGGAACGAAAGCATAGCAATCTAGGTGAAGACATGAGAGGTGCGCGAAAACACGGCGATATAGGGGAAGCTATGAGAGGTGAGCAAAAACACGGCGATAAAGGTGAATCTATGGGACGTGCGCGAAAAGACGGCGATATAGGGGAAGGTATGGGAGGTGCGCAAAGCACAGCGATATAGGAGAAGGAATGGGAGGTGCGTGAAAACATGGCGATATAGGGGAAGGTATGAGAGGTGCGCGAAGGCACAGCGATATGGGGGATGTTATGGGAAGTGCGCAACTACACAGCGATATAGGGGATGTTATGAGGTGTGCATAAAAGCATGGCTCATATAGTGGAAGTTATGAGAGGTGCGCAAAAATACAGCAATATAGGAAAAGTTATGACAGGTGCGTGAAAACACAGCGATGTAGGGGGAGGTATGAGAGGTGCACGAATGAGAGGTGCATGAAAACACAGCGATATAGGGGAAGGTAAGGGAGGTGCTCGAAAACAGGGTGATATAGGGGAAGGTATGAGAGGTGTGCGAAGGCACAGCAATGTAGGGGATACTATGGGAGGTGCGTGAAAACACAGTGATACAGGGGAAGACATGAGAGGTGCGCGAAAACACAGCGATATAAGGGACGCTATTGGACGTGCGCGAAAACACAGTGATATAGAGGAAGATATGAGAGATGTGCGAGAACACGGCGATATAGGGGAAATTATGAGAGGTGTGCGAAAACACGGTGATACAGGGGAATGTATCAGAAGTGCGAGAACTCAGAGCGATATAGGGGAAGTAATGAGAGGAGCGGAAACACCGATATAGGTGAAGACATAAGAGGTGCGCGAAAACACGTCGAAATAGGGGAAGCTATGAGAGGTGAGCAATAACACAGCGATAAAGGTGAAGCTATGGGATGTGCGCGAAAAGACAGCGATATAGGGGAAGGTATGAGAGGTGCGCGAAACCAGCGATATAGGGGATGTTATGGGAGGTACGTGAATACACAGCGATATAGGGGACATTATGAGATGTGCATGAAAACGCTGCGATATTAGGGAAGATATAAGAGGTGCACAAAAACACAGCGATATAGGAGAAGTTATGAGAGGTGTGTGAAAACACAGTGATATAGGGGAAGATATGAGAGGTGCAAGAAAACACAGCAATATAGGGGAAGGAATGAGAGGTGCGCGAAAACAGGGCGATATAGAGGAAGGTATGAGAGATGCGCGAAGGCACAGTGATATAGGCGGAGGTATGAAAGGTGCATGAAAACACAGCGATATAGGGGAAGTTATGGGAGGTGCTCGAAAACAGGGCGATGTAGGGGAAGTTATGAGAGGAGTGCAAAGACACAGCTATATAGGGGATGCTATGGGAGGTGCGCGAAAACACAGTGATATAGGGGAAGACATGAGAGGTGCGTGAAAGCAGGGCGATATAGTGGAAGCTATGACAGGTGAGCAAAAACACAGCGATATAGGGGAAGCTATGAGAGGTGAGCAATAACACAGTGATAAAGGTGAATCTATGGGATGTGCGAAAAACACAGCGATATAGGGGAAGGTATGAGAGGTGTGTGAAAACACAGCGATATAGGGGACGGTATGAGAGGTGTGTGAAAACACAGCAATATAGGGGACGGTACGAGATGTGCATGAATACACGGCGATAGTCGGGAAACCATGAGAGGTGCGCGAAAACACAGCGATATAGGGGATGTTATGGGAGGTGCGTGAATACACAGCGATATACGGGACGTTATGAGATGTGCATGAAAACGCAGCGATATTAGGGAAGGTATGAGAGGTTCACAAAAACACAGTGACATAGGAGAATGAATGGGAGGTGCGCGAAAACAGGGCGATGTAGGCGAAGGTATGAGAGGTGCGCAAAGGCACAGCAATATAGGGGATGCTATGGGAGGTGCACGACTACACAGTGATATAGGGGATGTTATGAGATGTGCATAAAAACACGGCAATATAGGGGAAGTTATGAGAGGTGCGCAAATATGCAGCAATATAGGAGAAGTTATGAGAGGTGCGTGAAAACACAGCGATATAGGGGAAGGTATGAGAGGTGTACGAAAACAGAGCGATATAGGAGAAGGAATGGGAGGTGTGCGAAAACAGGGCGATATAGGGGAAGGTATGAGAGGTGCGCGAAAAAACCGTTATATAGAGGAAGACATGAGAGGTACGCAAAAATAGGGCAATATAGTGGAAGCTATGGGATGTGCGCGAAAACACGGCGAAACAGGGGAATGTATCAGAGGTGCGGTAAAACACAGCGATATAGGGGACGCTATGGGACGTGCGCAAAAAAACAGCGATATAGGTGAAGACATGCGAGGTGCGCGAAAACAGGGCGATATAGGGGAAGCAATGAGAGGTGAGCAATAACACAGCGATGTAGGCGAAGCCATGGGAAACAGGGCGATATAGGGGACGCTATGAGAGCTGCGTGAAGGTACAGCGGTATAGGGGATGCTATGGGAGGTGCGTGAATACACAGCAATATAGGGAACGTTATGAGATGTGCATGAAAACACGGCCAAATTGGGGAAGCCATGAGAGGTGTGCGAAAATACAGCGATATAGGGGAAGGTATTGGACGTGTGTGAAAACAGGGCGATATAGGGGAAGGTATGAGAGCTGCGCGAAGGCACAGCAATATAGTGCAAGCTATGGGATGTGTGCGAAAACACGGCGATACAGGGGAATGTATCAGAGGTGCGAGAAAACGCAGCGATATAGGGGACGCTATGGGACGTGCACGAAAACACAGTGATATAGGGGGAGGTATGAGAGGGGTGCGAGAACACGGCGATATATGGGAAATTATAAGAGGTGCGTGAAAACATGGCGATATAGGGGAATTAATGATAGGAGCGAAAACATAGCGACATAGGTGAAGACATGCGAGGTGCGCAAAAACACGGCAATATAAGGGAAGCTATAAGAGGTGAGCAATAACACAGCGATAAACGTGAAGCTATGGGATGTGCGCGAAAAGACAGTGATATAGGGGAATGTATGAGAGGTGTGCGAAAACAGCAATGTAGGCGAAGCTATGGGTGGTGCGCGAAAACACAGCGCTATAGGGGACGGTATGAGATGTTCATGAATACACGGCGATATTGGGGAAGCCATGAGAGGTGCGCGAAAATGCAGCAATATAGGGGAAGGTATCAGAGGTGTGCAAAAACACAGCGATATAGGGAAGGTATGAGAGGTGCACGAAAACATAGTGTTATAGTGGAAGATATGGGAGCTGCGCGAAAACAGGGTGATATAGGGGAAGGTATGAGAGGTGCCCGAAAACACAGCGATATAGGCGACGCTATGGGACGTGCACGAAAACACAGCGATATAGGGGAAAGTATGAGAGGTGCACGAAAACTTGGGGGTACAAGGGAATGCATCAGGGTTGCGAGAAAAAACAGCGATGTAGGGGAAGACATGAGAGGTGCGAGAAAACAGGGCAATGTACTGGAAGCTATGGGATGTGCGCGAAAACAGGGCGATATAGTGGAAGGTATGAGAAGTGCGCGAAAACACAGCGATATAGGGGACGCTATGGGACGTGCGCAAAAGCACAG
This sequence comes from Mobula birostris, assembly GCF_030028105.1. Lineage (NCBI taxonomy): Eukaryota > Metazoa > Chordata > Chondrichthyes > Myliobatiformes > Myliobatidae > Mobula > Mobula birostris. The sequence continues at coordinate 1,046,537 of NW_027274967.1, forward strand.
TGATATAGGGGAAGGCATGAGAGGTGCGCGAAAACACGGCGATATGGGAGAATGTATCGGAGGTGCGAGAAAAGACAGCGATATAGGAGAAGTAATGAGAGGAGCAAAAACATAACGATCTAGGTGAAGACCTCAGAGGTGCGCGAAAACACGGCGATATAGGGGAAGCTATGAGAGGTGAGCAAAAACACGGCGATATAGGAGAAGCTATGAGAGGCGAGCAATAACACAGCGATATAAGGGACGCTATTGGACGTGCGCGAAAACACAGTAATATAGGGGAAGATATGAGAGGTGTGCGAGAACACGGCGATGCAGGGGAATGTATCAGAAGTGCGAGAACTCAGAGCGATATAGGGGAAGTAATGAGAGGAGCGGAAACACCGATATAGGTGAAGACATGAGAGGTGCGCGAAAACACGTCGAAATAGGGGAAGCTATGAGAGGTGAGCAAAAACACGGCGATATAGGAGAAGCTATGAGAGGTGCGCGAAAACACAGCGATATAAGGGACGCTATTAGACGTGCGCGAAAACACAGTAATATAGGGGAAGATATGAGAGGTGTGCGAGAACACGGCGATGCAGGGGAATGTATCAGAAGTGCGAGAACTCAGAGCGATATAGGGGAAGTAATGAGAGGAGCGGAAACACCGATATAGGTGAAGACATGAGAGGTGCGCGAAAACACGTCGAAATAGGGGAAGCTATGAGAGGTGAGCAATAACACAGTGATAAAGGTGAAGCTATGGGATGTGGGCGAAAAGACAGCGATATAGGGGAAGGTATGAGAGGTGCGCAAGGCACAGCAATATAGGGGATGCCATGGGAGGTGCGTGAATACACAGCGATACAGGGGACGTTACGAGATGTGCATGAAAACACGGCGATATTAGGGAAGGTATGAGAGGTGCACAAAAACACAGCGATATAGGGGAAGGAATGGGAGGTGCACGAAAACAGGGCAATAAAGGGGAAGGTATGAGAGGTGCGCGAAGGCGCATCGATATAGGGGATGCTGTAGGAGGTGCGCGAATGCACAGCAATATAGGGGACATTATGAGATGTGCATATAAACACGGCGATATAGGGGAAGTTATGAGAGGTGCGCAAAAGTACAGCAATATAGGAGAAGTTATGAGAGGTGCATGAAAACACAGCGATATACGGGGAGGTATGAGAGGTGCACGAAAACACAGCGATATAGGGGAAGGTATGGGAGGTGCTCGAAAACAGGGTGATATAGGGGAAGTTATGAGAGGTGTGCGAAGGCACAGCAATGTAGGGGATGCTATGGGAGGTGCGTGAAAACACAGTGATACAGGGGAAGACATGAGAGGTGTGCGAGAACACGGCGATATAGGAGAATGTATCAGAATTGCGAGAACTCAGAGAAATATAGGGGAAGTAATGAGAGGAGCAGAAACACAGCGATATAGGTGAAGACTTGAGAGTTGTGCAAAAACTCGGCAAAATAGGGAAGCTATGAGAGGTGAGCAATAACACAGCGATAAAGGTGAAGCTATGGGATGTGCGCGAAAAGACAGCGATATAGGGGAAGGTATGAGAGGTGCGCAAGGCACAGCAATATAGGGGATGCCATGGGAGGTGCGTGAATACACAGCGATACAGGGGACGTTACGAGATGTGCATGAAAACACGGCGATATTAGGGAAGGTATGAGAGGTGCACAAAAACACAGCGATATAGGGGAAGGAATGGGAGGTGCACGAAAACAGGGCAATAAAGGGGAAGGTATGAGAGGTGCGCGAAGGCGCATCGATATAGGGGATGCTGTAGGAGGTGCGCGAATACACAGCAATATAGGGGACATTATGAGATGTGCATATAAACACGGCGATATAGGGGAAGTTATGAGAGGTGCGCAAAAGTACAGCAATATAGGAGAAGTTATGAGAGGTGCATGAAAACACAGCGATATACGGGGAGGTATGAGAGGTGCACGAAAACACAGCGATATAGGGGAAGGTATGGGAGGTGCTCGAAAACAGGGTGATATAGGGGAAGTTATGAGAGGTGTGCGAAGGCACAGCAATGTAGGGGATGCTATGGGAGGTGCGTGAAAACACAGTGATACAGGGGAAGACATGAGAGGTGCGCGAAAACACAGCGATATAAGGGACACTATTGGACGTGCACGAAAACACAGTGATATAGGGGAAGATATGAGAGGTGTGCGAGAACACGGCGATATAGGAGAATGTATCAGAATTGCGAGAACTCAGAGAAATATAGGGGAAGTAATGAGAGGAGCAGAAACACAGCGATATAGGTGAAGACTTGAGAGTTGTGCAAAAACTCGGCGAAATAGGGAAGCTATGAGAGGTGAGCAATAACACAGCGATAAAGGTGAAGCTATGGGATGTGCATGTAAAGACAACGATACAGGGGAAGCTATAAGCGGTGCGTGAAAACACGGCGATGTAGGCGAAGCCATTGTAGATGCTCGAAAACATGGCGATATAGGGGACGGTATGAGTTGTGGATGAAAACGCAGCGATATTAGGGAAGGTAAGAGAGGTGCACAAAAGCACAGCAATATAGGAGAAGTTATGAGAGGTGTGTGAAAACACAGCGATATAGGGGAAGGTATGAGAGGTGCACGAAAACACAGCGATATAGGGGAAGGAATGGGAGGTGCACAAAAGCAGGGCGATAAAGGGGAAGGTATGAGAGGTGGGCGAAGACACAGCGATATCGGGGTTGCTATGGGAGGTGCGCGAATACACAGCGATATAGGGAACGTTATGAGATGTGTATAAAAACACAGCGATATAGGGGAAGTTATGAGAGGTGCGCAAAAATACAGCAGTATAGGAGAAGTTATGAGACGTTCGTGAAAACACAGCGATGTAGTGGGAGGTATGGGAGGTGCTCGAAAACAGGGCGATATAGGGGAAGGTATGAGAGGTGTGCGAAGACACAGCAATATAGGGAATGCTATGGGAGGTGTGCGAAAACACAGTGATATAGGGGAAATTATGAGAGGTGCGCGAAAACACAGCGATGTAGGCGAAGCCATTGGAGGTGCACGAATACAGGGCGATATAGGGGACGGTATGAGTTGTGGATGAAAACACAGCGATATTAGGGAAGGTATGAGAGGTGCACAAAAATACAGCAATATAGGAGAAGTTATGAGACGTGCGTGAAAACACAGCGATATAAGGGGAGGTATGGGAGGTGCTCGAAAACAGGGCGATATAGGGGAAGGTATGAGAAGGATGCGAAGACACAGCAATATAGGGGATGCTATGGGAGGTGTGCGAAAACACATTGATATAGGGGAAGACATGAGGAGTGCGTGAAAGCAGGGCAATATAGTGGAAGCTATGTGCGGTGAGCAAAAACACGGCGATATAGGGGAAGCTATGAGAGGTGAGCAATAACACGGTAATGAAGGTGAATCTATGGGATGTGCGCAAAAAGACAGCGATATAGGGGAAGTTATGAGAGGTGCGCAAGGCACAGCAACATAGAGGATGCTGTGGTAGGTGCATGAATACACAGCGATACAGGGGACGTTATGAGACGTGCATGAAAACGAAGAGATATTAGGGAATGTATGAGAGGTGCACAATAAAACAGCAATATCGGAGAAGAAATGGGAGGTCCACGAAAACAGGGCGATATTGGGGAAGGTATGAGAGGTGCGAGAAGACACAGCGATATAGGGGATGCTATGGGAGGTGCGCGACGACACAGCTATATGGGGGACGTTATGAGATGTGCATCAAAACACAGTGATATAGGGGAAGTTACGAGAGGGGAGCAAAAATACAGCAATATAGGAGAAGTTATGAGAGGTGCGTGAAAACAGAGCGATATAGGGGGAGGTAAGAGAGGTGCACGAAAACACAGCAATATAGGGGAAGGTATGAGCGGTGTGCGAAGGCACAGCAATATAGGGGATGCTATGGGAGGTACGTGAAAACACAGTGATACAGGGGAAGACATGAGAGGTGTACGAAAACACAGCGATATGAGGGACGCTATTGGATGAGCGTGAAAACACAGTGATATAGGGTAAGATATGAGAGCTGTGCGAGAACACGGCGATATAGAGGAAATTATGAGAGGTGCGCGAAAACACAGTGATATAGGGGTCGGTATGAGATGTGTATGAAAACATGGCGATATAGGGGAATGTATGAGAGGAGTGCGAAGACACAGCAATGTAGGGGATGCTATGGGAGGTGCGCGAAAACCCATTGATATAGGGGAAGACAAGAGAGGTGCGTGAAAGCAGGGCAATATAGTGGAAGCTATGAGAGGTGAGCAAAAACACAGCGATATAGGGGAAGCTATAAGAGGTGAGCAATAACACAGTGATAAAGGTGATTCTATGGGATGTGCGCAAAAAGACAGCGATATAGGGGAAGTTATGAGAGGTGCACAAAAACACAGCGATATAAGAGAATGAATGGGAGGTGCGCGAAAACAGGACGATATAGGGGAAGGTATGAGAGGTGCGCGAAGGCACAGCGATATAGGGGATGCTATGGAAGGTGTGTGAATACACAGTGATATAGGGGAAGACATGAGGGGTGAGCGAAAGCAGGGCAATATAGTGGAAGCTATGAGAGGTGAGCAAAAACATGGCGATATAGGGGAAGCTATGAGAGGTGAGCAAAAACACGGCGATATAGGGGAAGCTATGAGAGGTGAGCAATAACACAGCGATGAAGGTGAATCTATAGGATGTGCGCAAAAATACAGCAATATAGGAGAAGTTATGAGAGGTGCGTGAAAACAGAGCGATATAGGGGGAGGTAAGAGAGGTGCACGAAAACACAGCAATATAGGGGAAGGTATGAGCGGTGTGCGAAGGCACAGCAATATAGGGGATGCTATGGGAGGTACGTGAAAACACAGTGATACAGGGGAAGACATGAGAGGTGTACGAAAACACAGCGATATAAGGGACGCTATTGGATGAGCGTGAAAACACAGTGATATAGGGTAAGATATGAGAGCTGTGCGAGAACACGGCGATATAGAGGAAATTATGAGAGGTGCGCGAAAACACAGTGATATAGGGGTCGGTATGAGATGTGTATGAAAACACGGCGATATAGGGGAAGGTATGAGAGGAGTGCGAAGACACAGCAATGTAGGGGATGCTATGGGAGGTGCGCGAAAACCCAGTGATATAGGGGAAGACAAGAGAGGTGCGTGAAAGCAGGGCAATATAGTGGAAGCTATGAGAGGTGAGCAAAAACACGGCGATATAGGGGAAGATATAAGAGGTGAGCAATAACAGTGATAAAGGTGATTCTATGGGATGTGCACAAAAAGACAGCGATATAGGGGAAGTTATGAGAGGTGCACGAAGGCACAGTGATATAAGAGAATGAATGGGAGGTGCGCGAAAACAGGACGATATAGGGGAAGGTATGAGAGGTGCGCGAAGGCACAGCGTGAATACACAGTGATATAGGGGAAGACATGAGGGGTGCGCGGAAGCAGGGCAATATAGTGGAAGCTATGAGAGGTGAGCGAAAACACGGCGATATAGGGGAAGCTATGAGAGGTGAGCAATAACACAGCGGTGAAGGTGAATCTATGGGATGTGCGCAAAAAGAAAGCGATATAGGGGAAGGTATGAGAGGTGCGCGAAAACACGGCGATACAGGGGAATGTATCAGAGGTGCGAGAACACAGAGCGACATAGGGGAAGTAATGAGAGGAGCGGAAACACAGCAATATAGGTGAAGACATGAGAGGTGCGTGAAAACACAGCGATATAGGGGGAGGTATGAAAGGTGCACGAAAACATAGCGATATAGGGGAAGGTATGGGAGGTGCTCGAAAACAGGGCAACATAGGGGAAGGTATGAGAGGAGTGCGAAGACACAGCAATATAGGGGATGCTATGGGAGGTGCGCGAAAACCCAGTGATATAGGGGAAGACAAGAGAGGTGCGTGAAAGCAGGGCAATATAGTGGAAGCTATGAGAGGTGAGCAAAAACACTGCGATATAGGGGAAGCTATGAGAGGTGAGCAGTAACACAGTGATAAAGGTGATTCTATGGGATGTGCGCAAAAAGACCGCGATATAGGGGAAGGTATGGGAGGTGTACAAAAACACAGCGATATAGGAGAATGAATGGGAGGTGCGCGAAAACAGGGCGATATAGGGGAAGGTATGAGAGGTGCGCGAAGGCACAGCGATATAGGGGATGCTATGGGAGGAGCGCGTATACACAGCGATATAGGGGACGTTAGAAGATGTGCATGAAAACACGGCAATATAGGGGAAGGTATGAGATGTGCGAAAAAATATAGCGATATAGGAGAACTTATGAGAGGTACGTAAAAACACAACGAAATGGGGGAGGTATGAAAGGTGCACGAAAACACAGCGATATAGGGGAAGGAATGAGAGGTGCGTGAAAACACGGCGATATAGGAGTCGTTATGAGATGTGCATGAAAACACGGCAATATAGGGGAAGGTATGAGACCTGCGCAAAAATACAGCGATATAGGAGAAGCTATGAGAGATGCGTGAAAACACAGCGATATAGGGAAGGTATGAGAGGTGCGAGAAGGCACAGCGATATAGGGGATGCTATGGAAGGTGCGCGATGACACAGCGATATAGGGGACGTTATGAGATGTACATCAAAACTCAGTGATATAGGGGAAGTTACGAGAGGGGAGCAAAAATACAGCAATATAAGAGAAGTTATGAGAGGTGTTTGAAAACACAGCGATATAGGGGGAGGTATGAGAGGTGCACGAAAACACAGCGATATAGGGGAAGGTATGAGAGGTGTGCAAAGGCACAGCAATATAGGGGTTGCTATGGGAGGTACGTGAAAACAGAGTGATACAGGGGAAGACATGAGAGGTGTACGAAAACACAGCGATATAAGGGACGCCATTGTACGAACGCGAAAACACAGTGATATAAGGGAAGATATGAGAGCTGTGCGAGAACATGGCGATATAGAGGAAATTATGAGATGTGCGCGAAAACACGGCGATACAGGGGAATGTATGAGAGGTGCGAGAACACAGAGCGATATAGGGGAATTAATGAGAGGAGCGGAAACACTGATATAGGTGAAGACATGACAGGTGCGTGAAAACATGACGAAATAGGGGAAGCTATGAGAGGTGAGCAATAAGACAGCGATAAAGTTGAAGCTATGGGATGTGCGCGAAAAGACAGCGCTATAGAGGAAGCTATGAGAGGTGCACGAAAACACAGCGATATAGGGGAAGCCATGGGAGGTGCGCGAAAACTGGGCAAAATAGGGGACGGTATGAGAGGTGCGTGAAGGCACAGCGGTATAGGGGATGCTATGGGAGGTGCGTGAATACACAGCGATATAGGGGACGTTATGAGATGTGCATAAAAACACGGCGATATTGGGGAGAACATGAGAGGTGTGCGAAAAGACAGCGATATAGGGGAAGGTATGGGAGGTGTGCGAAAACAGGGTGATAAAGGGGACGGTATGAGAGGTTCGCAAAGGAACAGACATATAGGGGATGCTATGGGAGGTACTCGAATACACAGCGATATAGGGGACGTTAAGAGTTGTGCATGAAAACACGGCGATATTGGGGAAGGTATTAGAGGTGCGCAAAAATACAGTGATATAGGAGAATTTATGAGAGGTGCGTGAAAACACAGCGATATAGGGGGAGGTATGAGAGGTGAGTAATAACACAGCGATAAAGGGGAAGCTATGGAATGTGCGTGAAAACACAGCGATATAGGGGACGGTATGAGATGTGCATGAATACACGGCGATATTGGGGAAGCCATGAGTGGTGCACGAAAACACAGCGATATAGGGGAAGGTATGAGAGGTGTACAAAACCACAGCGATATAGGAGAAGTTATGAGAGGTGCGTGAAAACACAGCGATATAGGGGAAGGTATGAGAGGTGCACGAAAACACAGCGATATCGGGGAAGCTGTGGGAGGTGCGCAAAAACAGGGCGATATAGGGTAAGGTATGAGAGGTGTGCGAAGGCACAGTGATATAGGGTATGGTATGGGAGGTGCGTGAATACACAGCGATATACGGGACATTATGAGATGTGCATGAAAACACGGTAATATAGGGGAATGTATGAGATGTCCGCAAAAGAACAGCGATATAGGAGAAGTTATGAGAGGTGCGTGAAAACACAGCGATATCGGGGAAGGTATGAAAGGTGCACGAAAACACAGCGATATAGGCGACGCTATGGGACGTGCGCGAAAAGACGGCGTAATAGGGGAAATCATGAGAGGTGTGCGAAATCACTGCGATATGGGAGAATGTATCAGAGGTGCGAGAAAACACAGTGATATAGGGGAAGTAATGAGAGGAGCGAAAACATAGCGATCTAGGTGAAGACATGAGAGGTGTGCGAAAACACGGCGATATAGGGGAAGCTATGAGAGGTGAGCAATAACACAGAGATAAAGGTGAATCTATGGGATGTGCGTGAAAAGACAGCGATATAGGGGAAGGTATGAGAGGTGCGCAAGGCACAGCATTATAGGGGATGCTATGGGAGGTGCGTGAATACACAGCGATATAGGGGACGTGATGTGATGTGCATGAAAACGCAGCGATATTAGGGAAGGTATCAGAGGTGCACAAAAACACAAGGATATAGGAGAAGTTATGAGAGGTGTGTGAAAACACAGCGATATAGGGGAAGGTATGAGAGGTGCACAAAAACACAGCGATATAGGGGAAGGAATGAGAGGTGCGTGAAAACAGGGTGATATAGGGGAAGGTATGAGAGATGTGCGAAGACACAGCAATATAGGGGATGCTATGGGAGGTGTGTGAAAACACAGCGATATAGGGAAAGGTATGAGAGGTGCACGAAAACACGGCGATATAGGGGCCGTTATGAGATGTGCATGAAAACGCGGCAATATAGGGGAAGGTATGAGATGTGCGCAAAAATACAGCGATACAGGAGAAGTTATGAGAGATGCGTGAAAACACAGCGATGTAGGGAAGGTATAAGATGTGCAAGAAAACACAGCGATATAGGCGACGCTATGGGACGTGTGCGAAAAGACGGCGTAATAGGGGAAATCATGAGCGGTGCGCGAAATCACGGCGATATGGGAGAATGTATCAGAGGTGCGAGAAAACACAGCGATATAGGGGAAGTAATGAGAGGAGCGAAAACATAGCGATCTAGGTGAAGACATGAGAGGTGCGCGAAAACACGGCGATATAGGGGAAGCTATGAGAGGTGAGCAAAAACACGGCGATATAGGGGAAGCTATGAGAGGTGAGCAATAACACAGAGATAAAGGTAAATCTATGGGATGTGCGTGAAAAGACAGCGATATAGGGGACGTTATGAGATGTGCATAAAAATACGGAGATATTAGGGAAGGTATGAGAGGTGCACAAAAACACAAGGATATAGGAGAAGTTATGAGAGGTGTGCGAAAACACAGCGATATAGGGGAAGTAATGAGAGGAGTGAAAACATAGCGATGTCATCGAAGCTATGGGAGGTGTGCGAAAACAAAGCGATATAGGGGACGTTATGAGATGTGCATAAAAACACGGCGATATAGGGGAAGTTATGAGAGATGCGCAAAAATACAGCAATATAGGAGAAATTATGAGAGGTGCGTGAAAACACAGCGATATAGGGGGAGGTATGAGAGGTGCACGAAAACACAGCGATATAGGGTAAGGAATCGGAGGTGCACGAAAACAGGGTGATAAAGGGGAATGTATGAGAGGTGCGCGAAGGTACAGCGATATAAGGGATGCTATGGGAGGTGCGCGACGACACAGCGATATAGGGGACGTTATGAGATGTGCATCAAAACACAGTGATACAGGGGAAGTTACGAGAGGGGAGCAAAAATACAGCAATATAGGAGAAGTTATGAGAGGTGCGTGAAAACACAGCAATATAGGGGGAGGTATGAGAGGTGTGCGAAGGCACAGCAATATAGGGGATGCTATGGGAGGTACGTGAAAACACAGTGATACAGGGGAAGACATGAGAGGTGTACGAAAACACAGCGATATAAGGGACGCTATTGGACGTGCACGAAAACACAGTGATATAGGGGAAGATATGAGAGCTGAGCGAGAACACGGTGATATAGAGGAAATTATGAGAGGTGCGCGAAAACACGGCGATACAGGGGAATGTATCAGAGATGCGAGAACACAGAGCGATATAGGGGAAGTAATGAGAGGAGCGGAAACACAGCAATATAGGTGAAGACATGAGAGGTGCGTGAAAACACAGTGATATAGGGGGAGGTGTGAAAGGTGCACGAAAACATAGCGATATAGGGGAAGGTATGGGAGGTGCTCGAAAACAGGGCGATATAGGGGTAGGCATGAGAGGTGTGCAAAGGAACAGCGATATAGGGGATGCTATGGGAGATGTGCGAATATACAGCGATATAGGGGACCTTAAGAGATGTGTATGAAAACATAGCGATATTGGGGAAGCCATGAGAGGGGCGCAAAAATACAGCGATATAGGAGAAGTTATGAGAGGTGCGTGAAAACACTGCCCTATAGGGGGAGGTATGAGAGGTGAGCAATAACACAGCGATAAAGGTGAAGCTATTGGATGTGCGTGAAAAAACAGCGATATAGGGGAAGGTATGAGAGGTGTGCGAAAACAGCAATGTAGGCGAAGCTATGGGAGGTGCGCGAAAACACAGCAATATAGGGGACAGTATGAGATGTGTATGAATACACGGCAATATTGGGGAAGCCCTGAGAGGTGCGCGAAAACACAGCGATATAGGGGAAGGTATGAGAGGTGCACGAAAACACAGTGATATCGGGGAAGCTATGGGAGGTGCGCGAAAAACGGGCGATATAGGGGAAGGTATGAGAGGTGCACGAAGGCACAGCTATATAGGGGATGCTATGGGAGGTGCGCGAAAAAACAGTGATTAAGGGGAAGACATGAGAGGTGCGCAAAAACAGGACAATATGGTGGAAGCTGTGGGATGTTCACGAAAACACGGCGATACAGGGGAATGTATCAGAGGTGCGAGAAAACACAGTGATATAGGGGACGCTATGGGAGGTGCGTGAAAACACAGTGATATAGAAGAAGGTATGAACGGTGTGCGAGAACACAGCGATATAGGGGAATGTATCAGAGGTGCGAGAAAACACAGCGATATAGGGGAAGTAATGATAGGAGCGAAAACATAGCGATATAGGTGAAGACATGCGAGGTGAGTGAAAACACAGCGATATAGGGGAATGTATGAGAGGTGCACGAAAACACAGCGATATAGGGGAAGGTATGGGAGGTGCGCAAAAATACAGCGATATAGGAGAAGTTAAGAGAGGTGCGCGAAAACTGGGCAATATAGGGGAAGGTATGAGAGGTGCACGAAGACACAGCGATATAGGGGATGCTATGGGAGGTGCGCGAAAACACAGTGATATAGGGGACGCTATGGGATATGCGCGAAAACACGGCGATATAGGGGAAATTATGAGAGGTGCGCGAAAACACGGCGATACAGGGGAATGTATCAGAGGTGCGAGAAAACACAGCAATATAAGGGAAGTAATGAGAGGAGCGAAAACATAGCGATATAGGTGAAGACACGAGAGGTGCGCGAAAATACGGCGATATAGTGGAAGCTATGAGAGGTGAGCAAAAACACGGCGACATAGGGGAAGGAATGGGAGGTGTGCAAAAACAGGGTGATAATGGGGAAGGTATGAGAGGTCCGCGAAGGCACAGCCATATAGGGGATTCAATGGGAGGTGCGCGAATACACAGCGATATAGGGGACGTTATGAGATGTGCATAAAAACACGGTGATATAGGGGAAGGTATGAGAGGTGCCCGAAAACACAGCGATATAGGGGACGCTATGGGAAGTGCGCAAAAACACAGTGATATAGGGGAAGTAATGAGAGGAGCGAAAACATAGCGATGTCAGCGAAGCTGTGGGAGGTGCGTGGAAACACAGCGATATCGGGGAAGGTATGGGAGGTGAGAGAAAACAGGGCGATATAGAGGAAGGTAAGATAGGTATGCGAAGGCACAGTTATATAGGGAATGCTATGGGAGGTGCGCGAATACACAGTGATATAGGGGACGTTATGAGATGTGCATGAAAACACGGCAATATAGGGGAAGGTATGAGAGGTGCGCAAAAATACAGCGATATAGCAGAATTTATGAGAGGTGCGTGAAAACACAGCGATATAGGGGGAGGTATGAGAGGTGCACGAAAAAACAGCGATATAGGGTAAGGAATCGGAGGTGCACGAAAACAGGGTGATAAAGGGGAATGTATGAGAGGTGCGCGAAGGTACAGCGATATAAGGGATGCTATGGGAGGTGCGCGACGACACAGCGATATAGGGGACGTTATGAGATGTGCATCAAAACACAGTGATACAGGGGAAGTTACGAGAGGGGAGCAAAAATACAGCAATATAGGAGAAGTTATGAGAGGTGCGTGAAAACACAGCAATATAGGGGGAGGTATGAGAGGTGTGCGAAGGCACAGCAATATAGGGGATGCTATGGGAGGTACGTGAAAACACAGTGATACAGGGGAAGACATGAGAGGTGTACGAAAACACAGCGATATAAGGGACGCTATTGGACGTGCACGAAAACACAGTGATATAGGGGAAGATATGAGAGCTGTGCGAGAACACGGTGATATAGAGGAAATTCTGAGAGGTGCGCGAAAACACGGCGATACAGGGGAATGTATCAGAGATGCGAGAACACAGAGCGATATAGGGGAAGTAATGAGAGGAGCGGAAACACAGCAATATAGGTGAAGACATGAGAGGTGCGTGAAAACACAGCGATATAGGGGGAGGTGTGAAAGGTGCACGAAAACATAGCGATATAGGGGAAGGTATGGGAGGTGCTCGAAAACAGGGCGATATAGGGGTAGGCATGAGAGGTGTGCAAAGGAACAGCGATATAGGGGATGCTATGGGAGGTGCGTGAATATACAGCGATATAGGGGACCTTAAGAGATGTGCATGAAAACATAGCGATATTGGGGAAGCCATGAGAGGGGCGCAAAAATACAGCGATATAGGAGAAGTTATGAGAGGTGCGTGAAAACACTGCCCTATAGGGGGAGGTATGAGAGGTGAGCAATAACACAGCGATAAAGGTGAAGCTATTGGATGTGCGTGAAAAAACAGCGATATAGGGGAAGGTATGAGAGGTGTGCGAAAACAGCAATGTAGGCGAAGCTATGGGAGGTGCGCGAAAACACAGCAATATAGGGGACAGTATGAGATGTGTATGAATACACGGCAATATTGGGGAAGCCCTGAGAGGTGCGCGAAAACACAGCGATATAGGGGAAGGTATGAGAGGTGCACGAAAACACAGTGATATCGGGGAAGCTATGGGAGGTGCGCGAAAAACGGGCGATAGAGGGGAAGGTATGAGAGGTGCACGAAGGCACAGCTATATAGGGGATGCTATGGGAGGTGCGCGAAAAAACAGTGATTAAGGGGAAGACATGAGAGGTGCGCAAAAACAGGACAATATAGTGGAAGCTGTGGGATGTTCACGAAAACACGGCGATACAGGGGAATGTATCAGAGGTGCGAGAAAACACAGTGATATAGGGGACGCTATGGGAGGTGCGTGAAAACACAGTGATATAGAAGAAGGTATGAACGGTGTGCGAGAACACAGCGATATAGGGGAATGTATCAGAGGTGCGAGAAAACACAGCGATATAGGGGAAGTAATGATAGGAGCGAAAACATAGCGATATAGGTGAAGACATGCGAGGTGAGTGAAAACACAGCGATATAGGGGAATGTATGAGAGGTGCACGAAAACACAGCGATATAGGGGAAGGTATGGGAGGTGCGCAAAAATACAGCGATATAGGAGAAGTTAAGAGAGGTGCGCGAAAACTGGGCAATATAGGGGAAGGCATGAGAGGTGCACGAAGACACAGCGATATAGGGGATGCTATGGGAGGTGCGCGAAAACACAGTGATATAGGGGACGCTATGGGATATGCGCGAAAACACGGCGATATAGGGGAAATTATGAGAGGTGCGCGAAAACACGGCGATACAGGGGAATGTATCAGAGGTGCGAGAAAACACAGCAATATAAGGGAAGTAATGAGAGGAGCGAAAACATAGCGATATAGGTGAAGACACGAGAGGTGCGCGAAAATACGGCGATATAGTGGAAGCTATGAGAGGTGAGCAAAAACACGGCGACATAGGGGAAGGAATGGGAGGTGTGCAAAAACAGGGTGATAATGGGGAAGGTATGAGAGGTCCGCGAAGGCACAGCCATATAGGGGATTCAATGGGAGGTGCGCGAATACACAGCGATATAGGGGACGTTATGAGATGTGCATAAAAACACGGTGATATAGGGGAAGGTATGAGAGGTGCCCGAAAACACAGCGATATAGGGGACGCTATGGGAAGTGCGCAAAAACACAGTGATATAGGGGAAGTAATGAGAGGAGCGAAAACATAGCGATGTCAGCGAAGCTATGGGAGGTGCGTGGAAACACAGCGATATCGGGGAAGGTATGGGAGGTGAGAGAGAACAGGGCGATATAGAGGAAGGTAAGATAGGTATGCGAAGGCACAGTTATATAGGGAATGCTATGGGAGGTGCGCGAATACACAGTGATATAGGGGACGTTATGAGATGTGCATGAAAACACGGCAATATAGGGGAAGGTATGAGAGGTGCGCAAAAATACAGCGATATAGCAGAATTTATGAGAGGTGCGTGAAAACACAGCGATATAGGGGAAGGTATTAGAGGTGCGCGAACTCAGGGCGATATAGGGGATATTATGAGAGGTGCGCGAAAAAAGGGCAATATAGTGGAAGCTATGGGATGTGCGCCAAAACAGGGCGATATAGAGGAATGTATGAGAGGTGCCCGAAAACACAGCGATATAGGGGACGCTATGGAACGTGTGCAAAAACACGGCGATAGAGGGGAAATTATGACAGTTGTGCGAAAATACGGCGATACAGGGGAATGTATCAGAGGTGTGGTAAAACACAGCGATATAGTGGACGCTATGGGACGTGCGTGAAAAGACAGTGATATAGGGGAAGGTATGAAAGGTGTGCGAGAACATGACGATACAAGGGAATGTATCAGAGGTGCGAGAAAACACAGCAATATAGGGGAATTAATGATAGGAGCGAAAACATGGCGATATAGGTGAAGACATGCGAGGTGCATGAAACCACAGCGATATAGGGGAAGCTATGATAGGTGAGCAATAACACAGCGATAAAGGTGATGCTATGAGATATGCGCGAAAAGACATCGATATAGGGGAATGTATGAGAGGTGCGCGAAAACACAGCAATATAAGGGACGTTATGAGATGTGCATGATAACACGGCGATATAGGGGAAGGTATGAGAGATGCGCGAAGGCACAGCGATATAGGGGATGTTATGGGAGGTGCGCGAATACAGAGCGATATAGGGGACATTATGAGATGTGCATGAAAAAACAGCGATATAGGGGAAGGTATCAGAGGTGCACGAAAACACAAGATATAGAGGAGGGTATGGGAATTGCGCGAAAACAGGGCGATATAGGGGAAGGTATGAGAGGTGTGCGAAGGCCCAGCAATATAGGGGATGCTATGGGAGGTGCACGAAAACACAGCGATATAGGAGAAGACATGAGGGGTGCGCAAAAACAGGGCAATATAGTGGAAGCTATGGGATGTGTGCGAAAACAGGGCGATATAGGGGTAGGTATGAGAGGTGTGCGAAGACACAGCGATATAGGGGAAATTATGAGCAGTGCGCGAAACAACGGCGGTAAGGGAGAATGTATCAGAGGTGCGAGAAAACACAGCGATATAGAGGAAGTAATGAGAGGAATGAAAACATAGCGATCTAGGTGAAGACATGAGAGGTGCGCGAAAACACGGCGATACAGGGGAAGCTATGAGAGGTGAGGAATAACAGCGATAAAGGTGAATCTATGGGATGTGCGCGAAAAGACTGCGATATAGGGGAAGGTATGAGATGTGCGCAAAAATACAGCGATACAGGAGAAGTTATGAGAGGTGTGTGAAAACACAGCGATATAGGAGAAGGTATGAGAGGTACACAAAAACACAGCGATATAGGGGAAGGAATGAGAGGTGCGCGAAAACAGGGTGATATAGGGGAAGGTATGAGAGGTGTGCGAAGGCACAGCGATATATGGGATGCTATGGGAGGTGCGTGAAAACACAGCGATATAGGGGAATGTATGAGAGGTGCACAAAAACCTTGCAATATATGTTAAGCTATGAGAGGTGTACGAGTACAGAGCGATATAGCGGAAGGTGTGGGAGGTGCACGAAAACACGGCGATATAGGGGAAGGTATGGGAGGTGCTCGAAAACACAGCGATATAGAGGAAGGTATGGGAGGTGCGTGAAAACACAGTGATATAGGGGAAGTAATGAGAGGAGTGAAAACATAGCGATGTCAGCGAAGCTATGGGAGGTGTGCGAAAACAAAGCGATATAGGGGACGTTATGAGATGTGCATAAAAACACGGCGATATAGGGGAAGTTATGAGAGATGCGCAAAAATACAGCAATATAGGAGAAATTATGAGAGGTGCGCGAAAACACGGCGATACAGGATAATGTATCAGAGGTGCGAGAAAACACATCGTTATAGGGGAAGTAATGGGAGGAGCGAAAACATAGCGATATAGGTGAAGACATGATAGGTGCGCGAAAACACGGCGATATAGGGGAAGCTATGAGAGTTGAGCAATAACACAGCCATAAAGGTGAAGCTATGGGATGTGCGCGAAAAGACAGCGATATAGGGGAAGGTATGAGAGGTGCGCGAAACCAGCGATATAGGCGACGCTATGGGACGTGCGCAAAAACACGGCGATATCGGGGAAGCCATGAGAGGTGCGCGAAAACACAGCGATATAGTGGAAGTTATGAGAGGCGCGTGAAAACACAGCGATATAGGGGGAGGTATGGGAGTTGCGCGAAAACAGGACGATATAGGGGAAGGTATGAGAGGTGTGCGAAGGCACAGCAATATAGGGGATGCTATGGGAGGTGCGCGAAAACACAGTTATATAGGGGAAGACATGAGAAGTGCTCGAAAACAGGGCAATATAGTGGAAGCTATGGGATGTGCGCGAAAATAGGGCGATATAGGTGTAGCTATGAGAGGTGCGCGAAAACACGGTGATATAGGGGAAGGTATGAGATGTGTGCGAGAACACGGCGATATAGAGGGAATTATGAGAGGTGCGCGAAAACACGGCGATACAGGATAATGTATCAGAGGTGCGAGAAAACACATCGTTATAGGGGAAGGAATGGGAGGAGCGAAAACATAGCGATATAGGTGAAGACATGATAGGTGCGCGAAAACACGGCGATATAGGGGAAGCTATGAGAGGTGAGCAATAACACAGCCATAAAGGTGAAGCTATGGGATGTGCGCGAAAAGACAGCGATATAGGGGAAGGTATGAGAGGTGCGCGAAACCAGCGATATAGGCGACGCTGTGGGACGTGCGCAAAAACACGGCGATATAGGGGAAGCCATGAGAGGTGCGCGAAAACACAGCGATATAGTGGAAGTTATGAGAGGCGCGTTTAAACACAGCGATATAGGGGACGGTATGAGAGGTGTGCGAAAACACAGCGATATAGGCGACGCTATGAGAGGTGTGCGAGAACACGGCGATATAGGGGAAATTATGAGAGGTGCGCGAAAACACGGCGATACAGGGGAATGTATCAGAGGTGCGAGAAAACACACCGATTTAGGGGAAGTTATGAGAGTAGCGAAAGCACAGCAATGTAGGGGGAAGGTATGAGAGGTGCCTCGCCTCTCGCCTCGAGCCTCTTGCCATACTTCACCTCTCGTTTCCCGGCCGCTTTGGATTGTGTGTTTAAGTTTGCTCTAGTCCCGAGATTTACCTGTGGTACTCAGTCTCTCCGTGTCAAGTATTCTAAGTTTTACTTCAGCACCGAGGTTTACCTGTGTAATTCCGTCTCTCCGTGCCAAAAGAGTTTTTGCCTGCCGCTTTCCTTTCTACGCTCCGTGTCAGGCTAGTTCTGCTTACATTCTGCTTCCCTGAACACCTTCCTGTTTGCCGTCAACGCTCACACCCTCGTCTACTTCCTAACTTAATCTCCGGGCCTCGTTCCCTGCAACACAACGACTTAATCTACGCGTATCTCCAAATCCACGTGAGCCACCATAATCCGTGTGCACCCCTGAATTTTATGACAAACCTCTAAAGATACTCAATCCCCAAATCAGTGCGCATCCTCATGTGCGAGAACGCAGCACTAAATCAGTGCGCACCCCCAAATCATGTTCACCCCAAAACTCCATGCGCACGCATATTCACAACCACTTCCCTAATTCCACGTTTTCCGCAATTTGGTGCGCACCCGAACCCCGCTGACACGCCCGCAGGCATAACAGATTTTTTTTCAGAGCAACAATCATTTTAATCCGTTCAGAAAATTGTTGTCTCGGGAAGAAAAATAATCATTGTAAATTCTTTGCTAATCTTGGTGTAACTTCAAACCCGTATTGAATCCAAACGCATATGCGATTATCTTCGAGCATAAACCGTGTTAAACAGTTCAGGAAATGGCTGCCTCGACATTAAAAAACGCAGCATGAGGGTGCGCACTGATTTGGGGATTGAGAAGCTTTAGAGGTTTGTCATAAAATGCAGGGGTGCACACAGCTTCTGGTGGCTCATGTGGATTATTGAGATGCGCGCAGATTTAGTCGTTGTGTTGCAAGGAACGAGGTCCGGATATGGAGTCAGGAAGTAGACGAGGGTGTGACCGTTAAAGGCAAACAGGAAGGTGTTCATAGAAAATAGAAAATAGGTGCAGGAGTAGGCCATTCGGCCCTTCGAGCCTGCACCGCCATTTATTATGATCATGGCTGATCATCCAACTCAGAACCCCGCCCCAGCCTTTCCTCCATACCCCCTAATCCCCGTAGCCACAAGAGCCATATCTAACTCCCTCTTAAATATAGCCAATGAACTGGCCTCAACTGTTTCCTGTGGCAGAGAATTCCACAGATTCACCACTCTCTGTGTGAAGAAGTTTTTCCTAATCTCGGTCCTAAAAGGCTTCCCCTCTATCCTCAAACTGTGGCCCTTCGTTCTGGACTTCCCCAACATCGGGAACAATCTTCCTGCATCTAGCCTGTCCAATCCCTTTAGGATCTTATACGTTTCAATCAGATCCCCCCTCAATCTTCTAAATTCCAATGAGTACAAGCCCAGTTCATCCAGTCTTTCTTCATATGAAAGTCCTGCCATCCCAGAAATCAATCTGGTGAACCTTCTTTGTACTCCCTCTATGGCAAGGATGTCTTTCCTCAGATTAGGGGACCAAAACTGCACATAATACTCCAGGTGTGGTCTCACCAAGGCCTTGTACTACTGCAGTAGTACCTCCCTGCTCCTGTACTCGAATCCTCTCGCTATAAATGCCAGCATACCATTCGCCTCTTTAGCAACCTCCAATTTAAAAACACAATACGAACAAATCTGAAAATCATAAAGGGCCTATAATCCCTACAAATGAAACAAACTTGAGATTCGTCACTATTGAAAATCCACAGACACACCCAAATCCAGGAACACCACCAAACCCTCTCACACCCACATTAGAGTATGCCAAAGAAAAAATCATTTCAAAACCTTCAAAAGATATTTGTCTGCATAAGTTTAAAGTGGCGAGGTGAGGTATGGCTAGAGGCGAGAGACTAGTGGTGAGTATTGGCTAAAGGCTAGAGGCGAGGCTTGCCTAGAGGCTAGAGGCTAGGGTCGAGGCTTGGCTAGAGACTAGAAACGAGGCTTGCCTAGAGGCTAGAGACTACATGCAAGTCCTGGCTGAAGGCTAGATGCTAGAGGCGAGGCACCTCTCATAACTTCCCATATATCACTGTGTTTTTGAACCTCCCATAGCTTCCCATAATTCACTGTGTTTTCACCAGCCTCTCATACCTTCCCCTATATCGCTGTGTTTTCCCGCACATCTCATAACCTCTATATAGCCGTGTTTTCACGCACCTCCCATCACTTCCCCTATATCGCTGTGTTTCTCTCACCTCTCATGCCTTCCCCTATATCGCTCTGTTTTTGTGCACCTCCCATACCTTCCCCTATATCGCTGTGTTTTCACGCATCTCTCGTACCTTCCACTATATCGATGTGGTTTCGTGCACCTCTCGTACCATCCCCAATATCGCTGTGTTTGGCACACCTCCAATAGCTTTCCGAATATCGCTGTGTTTTTGCTCACCTCTCGCAGTTTCCCCATATCTATGCATTTTCGCACACCTCTCATGCCTTCCCCTATATCGCCATATTTTCGCAGCCCTCTCATAACTTCCCCTATATTGCTGTCTAAGTAGTAGTGCAATTGCAAACATAGACTATCCTAACACCAATTCGCAAACCTCTCATACGTTCCCCTATATCGCCGTGTTTTAGCGCACCACTCATAACTTCCTCTACGTCGCAGTGTTTTAGCGCACCTCTCATAACTTCCCCTATATCACCCTGTTTTCACGCGCCTCCCATAGCTTCCCATATATTGCTGTGTTTTCGCGCACTTCTCATACCTTCTCCTATATAGCCGTGTTTTCACGCACCTCCCTTCAGTTCCCCTATATCGCTGTGTTCTCTGGTACCTCTCATGCCTTCCCCTATATCGCTCTGTTTTCGAGCGCCTCCCATAGATTCCCATATATCGCTCTGTTTTTGCACACCTCTCATATATTCCACTATATCGCTGTGTTTTCACCCACCTCTCGTAGCTTCCTCTATATAGCTGTATTTTCGCTCACCTCTCATAACTTCCCCTATATTGCTGTGTTTTCGGGCACCTCTCATCGGTTCCCCTGTATCCCCGTGTTTTCACACACCTCTGATAGCTTCCCCTATATCATTGTGTTTTCGGGCACCTCTCATACATTCTCCTATATTGCCGTGTTTTTGCGCACCTCACATAGCTTCCCATATATCGCTGTATTGTCACTTCCCTCTCATAATTTCCCCTATATCACCATGTTTTTGCGCATCTCCCATAGTTTCCCCTACATCTCTCTGTTGTCGCGCACTTCTCATACCCTCCCCTATATCGCTGTGTGTTCGCACACCTCCCATAGCCTCCCCTATATCGCTGTGATTTTGCACACCTCTCATACCTTCCCCAATATGGCTGTGTTCTCACGCACCTCTCATAACTTCCCCTGTATCGTCCTGTTTTCACGCACCTCCCATAGCATCCCATATATCGCAGTGTTTTCGCACACCTCACAGAGCTTCCCTAACGTCACTGTGTTTTCGTGCACCTCTCATACCTTCTCCTATATCGACGTGTTTTCACGCACCTCCCATAGCTTCCCCTATATTACTGTGTTTTCTTGCACCTCTCATACATTTCCCTAGGGGAAATCCCGCCCAGTACCTGCTTCAGCAGTCCTCTCAGGGTCAATCGTCGCCCGAATCAATCACAAACATTTCCCTATATCACTCTGTTCTCGTGCACATCCCATAGCTTTCCATATATTGCTGTGTTTTTGCGCAACTCTCATACCTTCCCCTTTTTAGCTGAGTTTTCGCTCATCTCTCATACCTTCTCCGATATTGCTGTATTTTCATGCACCTCCCATAGCTTCCCCATATCGGTGTTTTGATGCACCTGTCATACCTTCCCCTATATCGCTGTGTTATCATGCATCTCTCATACTGTTCCCTATATCGCTGCGTTTTCAGGCACCTCTCATCGGTTCCCCTGTGTCGCCGTGTTTTCACACACCTCCCATAGCTTCCCCTACATCTCTCTGTTGTCGCACACTTCTCATACCCTGCCCTATATCGGTGTGTTTTTGCGCACCTCTCATAGCTTCCCCTATATCGCTGTGTTTTCGCGCACCTCTCGTATCTTCCCCTACACCACTGCGTTTTTGCGCGCCTCGCATAACTTCCCCTATGTTGTCGTGTTTTCGTGCACCTCTCATACCTTTCCCTATGTCGCTCTGTTCTCATGCACCTCCCATAGCTTCCCATATTTCGCTGTATTTTCGCACACCTCTCATACCTTCCCCTATATCACTGTGTTTACGCGCATCTCGAATACCTACCCCTATATCACTGTGTTCTCAAGCACCTCTCATAGCTTCATGTATATCGACTTGTGTTCGCGCACCTCCCATTGCTTCCCCTATATCACACTGTTTTCACGCACCTCTTATACCTTCTCCTATATTCCTGTTTTCACACACCTCTCATAGCTTCTCTTATATCGCTGTGTTTTCACACACCTCGCATACCTTCCCCTATATCGTTGTGCTTTTGCGCACCTCTCATAGCTTCCCCTCTATCGTGGTGTTTATGCGCACCTCTCATACCTTCCACTATATCGATGTGTTTTCGCGCACCTCTCGTAGCTTGCCCTGTATCGACGTGTTTTCGCGCACCTCTCATACCTGCCTCTATATCTCAGCGTTTTCGCAGACCTCTCATAGCTTCCCCTATATCATTGAGTTTTCGCGCACCTGTCATACCTTCCCCTATATCGCTGTGATTTCGCATACCTCCCATAGCTTCCGCTATATCACTGTTTTTGCACACCTCTCATATCTTGCCATATATGGCGATGTTTTCACACACCTCTCATGGCTTCCACTAGATCGCTGTGTTTTCACGCACCTCACATATCGTCCTCTATATCGCCAAGATTTCGCACACCTCCCATAGCTTCCCCTATATTGCTGTGTTTTCTCGCACCTCTGATACATTCCCCTATATCACTGTGTTGTCATGCACCTCCCATGGCTTCCCATATATCGCTGTGTTATCGCGCTTCATTCATACCTTCCCCTACATCGCTGTATTTTCGCGCACCTTTCATACCTTCTCCTATATCGCCGTCTTTTCACGCACCTCACATAACTTCCCCTATATTGCTGTGTTTTCTTGCACCTGTCATACCTTCTCCTATATCGCTGTGTTTTCGCGCACCTCTCATGCATTCTCCTATAACTCCGTCTTTTCATGCATCTCCCATAGCTTCCCCTATATTGCTGTGTTTTCACGCACCTCGCATACCTTCCCCTATACCGTTGTGTTTTTGCGCACCTCCCAGTGTTTCCCCTATATTGCTGTGTTTTCGTGCACCTCTCATACCTTGCACTATGTCAATGTGTTTTCGCATACCTCTCATACCTTCCCCTATATCACTGGGTTTACGCGCATCTCGCATACCTACCCCATATCACTGTGTTTTCACGCACCTCTCATACCGTCCTCTATATCGCTGCATTTTCATGCACCTCTCATTGCTTCCCCTATATCGATGTGTTTTCAAGCACCTCTCATAACTTCAGGTATATCGCCTTGTGTTGGCACACCTCTCATAGCATCCCCTATATGGCTGTGTTTCCGCACGACGCGCATACCTTCCCCTATATCGTTGTGTTCTTATGCATCTCTCTTAGCTTCCCCTGTATCGATGTGTTTTCGCGCAGCTCTCATACCTGCCTCTATATCGCCGTATTTTCGCAGACCTCTCATAGCTTCCCCTATATCGCTGTGTTATCGCTTACCTCGCGTACCTTTCCCTATATCATTGTGTTTTCACGCACCTCTGATAACTACCACTGTATCGATGTTTTTTCGCGCACCTCTAAAACCTTCCTCTGTATCGCTGTGTTATCAAGCAGCTTTCATAGCTTCCCCGATATTGCTGTGCTTTCGCATACCTCCCATAGCTTCCCATATATCGCCGTGTTTTCACGCACCACTCATACCTTCCACTACATCGCTGTGTTTTCGCGCATCTCTCATACCTTCTCATATATCGTCGTCTTTTTACGCACCTTCCATAGCTTCCCCTATATTGCTGTGTTTTCCTGCACCTGTCAAACCTTCCTCTATATCGTCGTGTTTTCGCGCACCTCCCATAGCTCCCCATATATCACTGTGTTTTCATGCTCCTCGCATACCTACCCCTATTTCACTGTGTTTTCACGCACGTCCCATACCTTCCCATATATTGCTGAGTTTTCTTGCACATCCCACAGCTTCCCCTGTATTGCTGTGTTTTCGCGCATGTCTCAGAGCTTCCCCTAGATTACCATGTTTTCGTGCACCTCCCATACCTTCTCATTATCGCTGTGTTTTCGCGCACCTCCCATAGCTTCCCCAATATCACTGTGTTTTCGTGCACCTCTCAAACTTTCCCATATATAGCTGGTTAACGCTCCCCTCTCATAGCTTCCCCTATATCACCGTGTTTTCACACACCTCTCATAGCCTCCCATATATCGCTGTGTTTTCACGCACCTCGCATACCTTCCCCAATATTGTTGTGTTTTTTCGCACCTCTCATAGCTTCCCCTATATTGCTGTGTTTTCACTTGCCTCGCATACCTTCCCCTATATCATTGTGTTTTCGCGCACCTCTCATACCTTCCCCTATATCGCTCTGTTGTTGTGCACCTCCCATTGCTTCCCATATATCGCTGTGTTATCGCGCTCCATTCATACTTTCCCCTACATCGCTGTATTTTCGTGCACCTCTCATACCTGCCCCTATATCGCCTTGTTTTTGCAGACCTCTCATAGCTTCCCCTATATCACTGTGTTTTCGCTTACCTCGCGTACCTTCCCCTATATCATTGTGTTTTCGCGCACCTCTGGTACCTACCACTGTATCGATGTGTTTTCAGTCACCTCTAAAACCTTCCCCTATATCGCTGTGTTATCAAGCAGCTTTCATAGCTTCCTCTATATTGCTGTGTTTTCGCATACCCCCCATAGCTTCCCATATATTGCTGTGTTTTCGCGCACCGCTCATATCTTCCCCTACATCGCTGCGTTTTTGCGCAGCTCTCATACCTTCCCCTATTTCACCATGTTTTCACGCACCTCCCATAGCTTCCTAAATATCGCTGTGTTTTCACATGCCTATCATACCTTCCCCTATATGGCTGTGTTTTCTTGCACGTCCCATAGCTTCCTCAATATCGCTGTGTTTTCAAACAATTCGCATACCTTCCCCTATATCGATGTGTTTTTGCGCACCTCTCATAGCTTCCCCTACATCGCTGTGTTTTCGCGCACCTCTCATACCTTCTCCTATATCACCGTCTTTTTACGCACCTTCTGTAGCTTCCCCTATATCGCTGTGTTTTCTTGCACCTGTCATACCTTCCTCTATATCACCGTGTTTTCGTGCACGTCCCGTAGCTCCCCATATATCACTGTGTTTTCACGCTCCTCGCATACCTACCCCTATATCACTGTATTTTCACGCACGTCCCATACCTTCCCGTATATTGCTGAGTTTTCTTGCACCTCCTATAGCTTACCCTGTATTGCTGTGTTTTCGCACACCTCCCATAGTTTTCCCTATATAGCTGTGTTTTCGCGCACGTCTCAGAGCTTCCCCTAGATTGCCATGTTTTCACGCACCTCCCATATTTTCCCATTATCGCTGTGTTTTCGTGCACCTCCCATAGTTTCCCCAATATGGCTGTTTTTGCACACCTCTCATACCTTCCACTGTATCGATGTGTTTTGCGCACCTCTCGTAGCTTCCCCTGTATCAATGTGCTTACGCGCACTTCTCATAGCTTCCCCTACATCGCTGTGTTTTCACGCACCTCGCATACCTTCCCCTATATTGTTGTGTTTTCGCGCACCTCTCATACCTTCCACTATATTGATGTGTTTTCGCACACCTCTCATACCTTCCCCTATATCGCTGTGTTTCCTGCACCTCCCATAGCTTCCTAGTTTTTGGCGTGTTATCGCGCACTTCTCATATCTTCCCATATATTGCGATGTTTTCACGCACCTCTCATATCTTCTCCCAAATCGCTATGTTTTCGTGCACCTCTCATAGCTTCCCCTATATTGCTGTGTTTTCACGCACCTCGCATACCTTCCCTTATATCGTTATGTTTTTGCGCACCTCTCATACCTTCCACTATATCCATGTGTTTCGCGCAACGCTCGTAGCTTCCCCTGTATCAATGTGTTTTCGCACACTACTCATAGCTTCCCTTATATTGCTGTGTTTTCCCGCACCTCGCATAGCTTCCCCAATATCATTGTGTTTTCCCGCACCTCTCATAGCATCCCCCAAATCGCTGTGTTTTCGATCACCACTCATAGCTTCCCATATATCATTGTTTTCACGCACCTCTCATACCTTCTGCTATATCGCCGTGTTTTCGCAGACCTCTCATACCTTCCCCTATATTGCTGTGTTTTAGCACCCATCTCGTACCTTCCCCGTATGGTTGTGTTTTCATGCACCTACCATAACTTCTCGTATGTCTCTGTGCTCTTGTGAACCTCCAATCACTTCCCCTATATCGCTCTGCTTTCACACACCTCTCATACTTTCCCCTACATCGCTGTGTTTTCGCACACCTCTCATACCTTTCCCTATATCGTCGTGTTTTCATGCACCTCCCAAAGATTTCCCTATATCACTGTGTTTTCGCGCACCTCTCATACCTTCCCCTATATCGCCGTGTTTTTGCAGACATCTCATACCTTCCCCTATATTGCTGTATTTTCGCGCCCCTCTCATTCCTTCCCCAGTATCACTTTGTTTTCACACACCATCCACAGCTTGCCATTTTTCGCCATATTTTCGCGCACCTCTCCTAGCTTCCTGTATATTGCGATGATTTCGCGCATCTATTATAGCTAACCACAAATCGCTGTGTTTTTGCGCACCTCTCATTCCTTCCCCTATATTGCCGTGTTTTCTCACACCTGTCATACCTTCTCCTTTTTCGCTCTGTATTCGTGCACCTCCCATACCTTCCCATATGTCGCTGTGTTTTCAGGCACCTCTCATACCTTCCACTATATCGCTGTGTTTTCGCACACCTCTCGTAGCTTCCCCTATGTCGATGTGTTTTTGCGCACCTCTCATAACTTCCCCTATATCGCTGTGTATTCGCGCACATACGTAGCTTCCCCTATATCATTGTGTTTTTGCGCACTTCTCATACCTTCCCCTATAACGCTGTGTTTTTGCTCACCTCTCATAGTATTTGCCTATATCGCCGTGTTCTCTCTCATCTCTCATATCTTCCCCTATATCGACGTGTTTTCACACACCTTTCATACTTTCATGTATATCGCCTTGTTTTCGCGCACCTCCCATAGATTCCCCTCTATCACTGTGTATTGGCACACCTCTCATACCTTCCCTTTTTTGCTGTGTTATCGCGCACCTCTCATAGCTTCCCCTCTATTGCTGTGTGCTTGTGCACCTCTCATATCTTCCCAAATGTCGCTGTGTTTTCACTCACTTCCCGTACATTCCCCTATGTCATTGTGTTTTTGCGCACTTCTCATAGCTTCCCCCCAATCGCAGTGTTTTTCTGACTTCTCATAGCTTTGCCTATATCGCCATGTTCTCGCGCACCTCTCATATCTTCCCCTTTTTAGCTGAGTTTTCACTCAACTCTCATACATTCCCCTATATCGCCATGTTTTCATGCACTTCCCATTCACGTACCTCTCATATATTCCCATATATCGCTGTGTTTCCACTCACTTCCCATACATTCCCCTATATCGCTGTGTTTTCGCACACCTACCATAGCTTCCACTAGGTCGCTGTGTTTTCACGCACCTCTCATCCCTTCCCCGATATCACTGTGATTTTGCGCTCCTCCCAAGGCTTCCGCTATATCGCTGCGTTTTCGGCCACCTCTCATAGTTTCCCCTATATTACCGCGTTTTCGCGCACCACTCATATCTACCGCTATATCGCTGTGTTATAAATCAGCTCTCATAGCTTCCCCCATATTCCTCTGTTTTCTCGCACATCTCATAGCTTCCCCTATGTCGCTGTGCTCTCCTGCACCTCTCCTCACTTCTCCTATATTGCCCTGTTTCCACGGACCTCCCATAGCTTCCCATTTTTTGCCATGTTTTTGTGCACCTTTCATACCTTCCCCTATATCGACGTGTTTTCACGCACCTCCCATCGCTTTCCCTATATCGCCGTGTTTTCTCACACCTCTCATACCTTCTCCTTTCTCCCTCTGTTTTCATGCACGTCCCATGGCTTCCCATATATCGCTGTGTTTTTGCGCACCACCCGTACCTTCCCCTACATCGCTGTGTTTTTGTGCTCCTCTGATTCGTTACCCTATATCGTTGTGTTTTCACGCACATCTCACACCTTCCCCAATATCGCTGCGTTTTCATGCACCTCCCATAGCTTCCCATTTTTCACCGTGTTCGCGCACCTCTCATAGCTTCCCATATATTGCGATGTTTTCGCTCACCTCTCATAGTTTCCCCCAAATCGCTGTGTTTTCACGCACATCTCATGCCTTCCCCTATGTCGCTCTGTTTTCGTGCACCTCCTATAGCTTCCCATATATCGCTGTCTTTTTGCGCACCTCTAACACCTTCCACTATATCACCATGCTCTCGCACACCTCTCATACCTTCCCCTTTCTAGCTGAGTTTTCGCTCATCTCTCATTGCTTCCCCAATATTGCCGTTTTTATGTGCACCTCCCAAAGCTTTCCCTATATCATTGTGTTTTCGCGTACCTCTCATACCTTCCCTATATCGCCATGTTTTCGCAGACCTCTCATACCTTCCCCTATATTGTTGTGTTTTAGCGCCCATCTCGTACCCTCCCCGTATGGTTGTGTTTTCATGCACCTACCATAACTTCTCGTATGTCGCTGTGCTCTCATGAACCTTCAATCACTTCCCCTATATCACACTGCTTTCACACACCTCCCATATCTTCCCCTACATCGCTGTGTTTTCGGGCACCTCTCATACCATCCACTATATCGACGTGTTTTCACGCACCTCCCATAGCTTCCCCTATATAGCCGTGTTTTCTCACACCTCTCATACCTTCTCCTTTCTCGCTCTGTTTTCGTCCACCTCCCATAGCTTCCCATATGTTGCTGTGTTTTCGCGCACCTCTCATACCTTCTCCTATAACGCCGTGTTTTTGTGCACCTCTGATACGTTACCCTATATCATCGTGTTTTCACGCACATCTCACACCTTCCCCAATATCGCTGCGTTTTCATGCACTTCCCATAGCTTCCCATTTTTCACCCTGTTTTCACGCACCTCTCATAGCTCCCCATTTATTGCGATGTTTTCGCTCACCTCTCATAGCTTCCCCCAAATCTCTGTGTTTTCACGCACATCTCATGCCTTCCCCTATGTCGCTCTGTTTTCGTGCACCTCCTATAGCTTCCCATATATCGCTGTCTTTTTGCGCACCTCTAACACCTTCCACTATATCACCATGTTCTCGCACACCTCTCATACCTTCCCCTTTCTAGCTGAGTTTTCGCTCATCTCTCATTGCTTCCCCAATATTGCCGTGTTTATGTGCACCTCCCAAAGCTTTCCCTATATCATTGTGTTTTCACGTACCTCTCATACCTTCCCTATATCGCCATGTTTTCGCAGACCTCTCATACCTTCCCCTATATTGTTGTGTTTTAGCGCCCATCTCGTACCCTCCCCGTATGGTTGTGTTTTCATGCACCTACCATAACTTCTCGTATGTCGCTGTGCTCTTGTGAACCTCCAATCACTTCCCCTATATCGCTCTGCTTTCACACACCTCTCATACTTTCCCCTACATCGCTGTGTTTTCGCACACCTCTCATACCTTTCCCTATATCGTCGTGTTTTCATGCACCTCCCAAAGATTTCCCTATATCACTGTGTTTTCGCGCACCTCTCATACCTTCCCCTATATCGCCGTGTTTTTGCAGACATCTCATACCTTCCCCTATATTGCTGTATTTTCGCGCCCCTCTCATTCCTTCCCCAGTATCGCTTTGTTTTCACACACCATCCACAGCTTGCCATTTTTCGCCATATTTTCGCGCACCTCTCCTAGCTTCCTGTATATTGCGATGATTTCGCGCATCTATTATAGCTAACCACAAATCGCTGTGTTTTTGCGCACCTCTCATTCCTTCCCCTATATCAATGTGTTTTCACGCACCTCCCATAGCTTCCCCTATATCGCCGTGTTTTCTCACACCTGTCATACCTTCTCCTTTTTCGCTCTGTATTCGTGCACCTCCCATACCTTCCCATATGTCGCTGTGTTTTCGGGCACCTCTCATACCTTCCACTATATCGCTGTGTTTTCGCACACCTCTCGTAGCTTCCCCTATGTCGATGTGTTTTTGCGCACCTCTCATAACTTCCCCTATATCGCTGTGTATTCGCGCACATACGTAGCTTCCCCTATATCATTGTGTTTTTGCGCAATATATGGAACCTATGAGAGGTGCTCAAGCACACAGCAATAGAGGGGAAGCTATGAGAGGTGCGCGATAACACAGCAAAAAAGGGGAAGGTATGAGAGGTGCGCCAAAACACAGTGATATAGAGGAATCTATGGGAGGTGCGCGAAAACACGGCGATATACATGAAGTTATCAAAGGTGCGTGAAAACACGTTGATATAGAGGAAGGTATGAGAGATGAGCGAGAACACGGCGATATACGCAAATCTGTGAGCAGTGAGCAAAAACATAGCATTATGGGGAAGGTATGAGAGGTGCGCGAAAACACAATGATATAGGGAACCTACGTATGTGCGCGAATACACAGCGATATAGGGGAAGTTATGTGAGGTGCGCAAAAACACATCGATATAGGGGAAGCTATGGGAGGTGTGCGAAAACACAACGATATAGTGGAAGGTATGAGAGGTGCCCGAAAACACAGCGACATATGGGAAGGTATGGGAGGTGCACGAATACAGAGCGAAAAAGGAGAAGGTATGACAGGTGTGAGAAAACACGGCGATATAGGGGAAGCTATGGGAGGTGCGTGAAAACACGTTGATATAGGGGAAGGAATGAGAGGTGCGCAAAAACACAGCGATTTGTGGAGCGAAATCATCGCAATATACAGGAAGCTAGGAGAGGTGCGCGAAAATATGGCGAAAAATGGCAAGCTGTGGATGGTGTGTGAAAACAAAGCGATACTGGGGAAGGAATGAGAGGGGCGCGAAAATACAGCACCTCCCATAGCATCCCATTATCACTGTGTTTTCATGCTCCTCGCATACCTACCCCTATATCACTGTGTTTTCACGCACGTCCCATACCTTCCCATATATTGCTGAGTTTTCTTGCACATCCCACAGCTTCCCCTGTATTGCTGTGTTTTCGCACACCTCCCATAGCTTCCTCTATATCGCTGTGTTTTCGCACACATCTCAGAGCTTCCCCTATATTGCCATGTTTTCGCGCACCTCCCATACGTTCCCATTATCGCTGTGTTTTCGTGCACCTCCCATAGCTTCCCGTATATTGCGATGATTTCATGCATCTCTTATAGCTAACCCCAAATCACTGCGTTTTTGTGCACCTCCCATAACTTCCCCTATATCGCTGTGTTTTCGCACACCTCTCCTATCTTCCCCTATACAGCTGTGTTTTCACTCACCTCTCATAGCTTCCCCTATATCGCCGTGTTTTCACACACCTCTCATACCTTCTCCTTTCTCGCTCTGTTTTCGTGCACCTCCCATAGCTTCCCATACGTCGCTGTGTATTTGCGCACATACGTAGCTTCCCCTATATCGTTGTGTTTTCGCACACCACTCATACCTTCCCCTATAACGCTGTGTTTTTGCTCACCCCTCATAGCTTTGCCTATATCGCCGTGTTCTTGCGCACCTCTCATACCTTCCTCTTTTTAGCTGAGTTTACGCTCATCTCTCATACCTTCCCCTATATCGACGTGTTTTCACGCACCTTTCATACCTTCACGTATATCGCCGTGTTTTCGCACACCTCCCATAGATTTTTCTGTATCACTGTGTATTCGTGCGCCTCTCATACCTTCCCCTATGTTGTTGTGTTTTCGTGCACCTCTCATACCTTGCACTATATCACTGTGTTTTCCCGCACCTCTCATATCGTCCTCTGTATCGCTGCATTTTCATGCACCTCTCATCGCTTCCCCTATATCTATGTGTTTTCAAGCACCTCTCATACCTTCGCCTTGTGTTCGCACACCTCCCATTGTTTCCCCTATATCACTCTGTTTTCAAGCACCTCTCATACCTTCCACTATATTGATGTGTTTTAGCAAACCTCTCATACCATCCCCTATATCGACGTGTTTTCACGCACCTTTCATACCTTCACGTATATCGCCGTGTTTTCACGCACCTCCCATAGATTCCTCTATATCAATGTGTTTTGGCGCACCTCTGATACCTTCCTCTATATCGCAGTGTTTTTCTGACCTCTCCTAGCTTTGCCTATATCTCCGTGTTTGCGTGCACCTCTCATACCTTCCCCTTTTTAGCTGAGTTTTCGCTCATCCCTCATACCTCCCCCTATATCGACGTGTTTTCATACACCTTTCATGCCATCACTTATATCGCCGTGTTTTTGCAAACCTCCCGTAGATTCCCCTATATCACAGTGTAATCGCGCACCTCTCATACCTTCCCCTATATCACTGTGTTTTCACTCACTTCCCATACTTTCCCCTATATCGTTGTGATTTTGCACACCTCTCATAGCTTCTCCTATATCTCTGTGCTTTCTCGCACCTCTCATACCTTCCCCAAAATCACTCTGTTTTAGCGCACCTCTCATAGCTCCCCATATATCACTGTTTTTTCACGCTCCTCACATACCTACCCCTATATCACTGTGTTTCCATGCACGTCCCATACCTTCCCAGAAATTGCTGAGTTTTCTTGCACCTCCCACAGCTTCCCCTGTATTGCTGTATTTTCGCACACCTCCCATAAGCTTCCCCTATATCGCTGTGTTTTCGCGCACGTCTCAGAGCTTCCCCTATATTGCCATGTTTTCGCGCACCTCCCATAACTTCCCATTATCGCTGTGTTTTCGCGCACCTCCCATCACTTCCCCAATATGGCTGTGTTTTCGCACACCTCTTATCCCTTCCCCTTTATCGCTGTGTTTTCGCACATCTCCCATAGCTTCCCCTATATCGCTGTGTTTTCGTGCATCTCTCATACTTTCCCATATATTGCTGTTAACGCTCCCCTCTCATAGCTTCCCCTATATCACCGTGTTTTCGCGCACCTCTCATAGCTTCCCTTATATTGCTGTGTTTTCACGCACCTCGCATACCTTCCCCTATATTGTTGTGTTTTCGCGCACCTCTCATACCTTCCCCTATATTGCTGTGTTTTCGCATACCTCCCGTAGCTTCCGCTATATCGCTGTTTTCGCACACCTCTCATAGCTTGCCGTATATGGCGATGTTTTCACACACCACTCATGGTTTCCCCTAGATCACTGTGTTTTCACACACCTCACATAGCGTCCCCTATATCGCTCTGTTGTCGTGCACCTCCCATGGCTTCCCATATATCGCTGTTTTCGCGCACCACTCGTACCTTCCCCTACATTGCTGTGTTTTTGTGCACCTCTGATACATTACCCGATATCGTTGTGTTTTCACACACATCTCACACCTTCCCCAATATCACTGCGTTTTCATGCAACTCCCATAGTTTCCCATTTTTCACCCTGTTTACGCACACCTCTCATAGCTTCCCATATATTGCGATGTTTTCGCTCACCTTTCATAGCTTCCCCCAAATCGCTGTGTTTTCACGCACCTTTCATGCCCTCCCCTATATCGCTCTTTTATCGGGCACCTCCCATGGCTTCCCCTATATCGCTGTATTTTCGCGCATGTCTCAGAGCTTCCCCTATATTGCCATGTTTTCGCGCACCTCTCACACCTTCCACTATATCGTTGTGTTTTCCTGCACCTCTCTTATCTTCCCCTACATCGCCGTATTTCTGCAGACCTCTCATACCTTCCCCTATATTGCTGTGTTTTAGCGCACCTCTCACACCTTCCCCAATATCGATGTGTTTTCACACACATCCCACAGCTTCCCATTTTTCACCATGTTTTCACGCACCTCTCATTGCTTCCCGTATATTGCGATGATTTCGCGCATCTATTATAGCTAACCCCAAATCGCTGTGTTTTCGCGCACCTCTCATACCTTCCCCTATATCGACGTGTTTTCACGCACCTCCCATAGCTTCCCCTATATCGCCATCTTTTCTCACACCTCTCATACCTTCTCCTTTCTCGCTCTGTTTTCATGCACCTCCTATAGCTCCCCATATGTCGTTGTGTTTTCGGACACCTCTCATACCTTCTCCTATATCGTTGTGTTTTCGCACACCTCCCGTAGCTTCCCCTATATCGATGTGTTTTTGCGCACCTCACATAACTTCCCCTATATCGCTGTGTATTCGCGCACATACGTAGGTTCCCTATATCATTGTGTTTTCGCGCACCTCTCATACCTTCCCCATAATGCTACGTTTTTGCTCACCGCTCACAGATTTGCGTATATCGCCGTGTTCTCGCTCATCTCTCATACCTTCCTCTATATCAACGTGTTTTCACACACCTTTGATAACTTCATGTATATCGCCGTGTTTTCGCGCACCTCCCATAGATTCCTCTATATCACTGTGTTTTGGCGCACCTCTCATACCTTCCCCTTTTTTGCTGTGTTATCGCGCACCTCTCATAGCTTCCCCTCTATTGCTGTGTGCTTGAGCACCTCTCATAGGTTCCATATATTGCAATGTTTTCGTGCACCTCTCATATCTTCCCATATGTCGCAGTGTGTTCACTCACTTCCCATACATTCCCCTATATCGCTGTGTTTTCATGCACCTACCATAGCTTCCCCTATATCGCTGTGTTTTAACGCACCTCTCATCCCTTCCCCGATATCACTGTGATTTTGCGCTCCTCCCAAGTCTTCCCCTATATCGCTGTGTTTTCGGTCACCTCTCATAGTTTCCGCTATATTACCGCGTTTTCGCGCACCACTCATATCGTCCGCTATATCGCTGTGTTATCAAGCAGCTCTCATAGCTTCCCCCATATTGCTCTGCTTTCTCGCACATCCCATAGCTTCTCCTATGTCGCTGTGCTCTCCTGCACCTCTCCTCACTTCCCCTATATTGCCCTGTTTTCACAGACCTCCCATAGCTTCCCATTTTTTGCCGTGCTTTTGCGCACCTCTCATAGCTTCCCCTATTTCGCCGTCTTTTCACGCACCTCCCATAGCTTCCCATATGTAGCTGTGTATTTGCGTGCCTATCATACCTTCCCCTATATCGCTGTGTTTTAGCGCACCTCCCATAGATTCCCCTATATCACTGTATTGTTGCGCACCTCTCATACCATCCCCTATATTTCCGTGTTTTTGCGCTCCTCTCAGAGCTTCCCCTATATGGCTGTGTTTTCACGCACCTCGCATACCTTGCCCTATATCGTTGTGTTTTCGCACACCTCTCATACCTTCCACTATATCGATGATGTTTTCACGCACCTCTCGTAGCTTCCCCTATATCGCCGTGTTTTCGCGCATCTCTCATACCTTCCCCTATATCACTGTGTTTTCGTGCACCTCTCATACCTTCCCCTCTATCGCCGTGCTTTCACACACCTCCCATAGCTTCCCCTATATCGCTGTGTTTTCGGGCACCTCTCATAACTTCCAGTATATCGCTGTGTTTTTGCACACCTCTCGTAGCTTCCCCTATATCGATGTGTTTTTGCGCACCTCTCATAACTTCCCCTATAGCGCTGTGCTTTTGCTCATCCATCATAGCTTTGCCTATATCGCCGTTTTCTCGCGCACCTCTCATACCTTCCCCTATTTAGCTGAGTTTTCGCTCATCTCTCATACCTCCCCCTATATCGACGTGTTTTCATAGAACTTTCACACCTTCACGTACATCGCCGTGTTTTCGCACACCTCCCGTAGATTCCCCTATATCACTGTGTATTCACGCACCTCTCATACTTTCCCCTATTTTGTTGTGTTTTTGTGCACCTCTCATACCTTCCCCTATGTTGTTGTGTTTTCGCGCACCTCTCATACCTTCCCCTATGTTGTTGTGTTTTTGTGCACCTCTCATACCTTCCCCATATCACTGTGTTTATACTCACTTCCCATACATTCCCCTATATCGCTGTGTTTTCACGCACATCCCATAGCTTTCACTATATTGCTGTGTTTTCACGCACCTCTCAGCACTTCCCCGATATCACTGTGATTTAGTGCTCCTCCCAAAGCCTCGCCTATATCACTGTGTCTTTGGTCACCTCTCATAGTTTCGCCTATATCACCACATTTTCGCGCACCTCTCATATTTTCCCCTATATCACTGTGTTATCAAGCAGCTCTCATAGCTTCCCCTATATTTCTCTATTTTTACGCACGTCCCATAGCTTCCCCTATGTTGCTGTGCTCTCCTACACCTCTCATCATTTCCCCTGTATTGCTCTGTTTTCACGGACCTCCCATAGCTTCCCATTTTTTGCCATGTTTTTGCACACCTCTCATACCTTCCCCTATGTCACCGTGTTTTCACACACCTCTCATAGCTTCCCCAATGTCGTTGTGTTTTTGTGCATCTCTCATACCTTCCCCTATATTGCTGTATTTTTGCGCACCTCACATACCTTCCACTATATCAATGTGTTTTCGCGCACCTCTCATACCTTCCCCTATATCGCTGTGTTTTTATGCACCTCCCATAGTTTCCCATTTTTCGCTGTGCTTTTGCTCACCTCTCATAGCTTCCCATATATTGCGATGTTTTTGCGAACCTCTCATCGCTTTCCGTAAATCGCTGTGTTTTTGCGCACCTTTCATATCTTCCCCCATATATCCGTGTTCTGGCGCACCTTGCATAGTTTGCCCTACATCGCTGTGTTTTCACGCACCTCTCATACCTTCTCCTATACGGCCGTCTTTTCATGCACCTCCCGTAGCTTCCCCTATATTGCTTTGTTTGCTTGCACCTGCCATAATTTCCCCTATATCGCCGTGTTTTCACGTGCCTCTCATACCTTCCCTTATGTCGTTGTATTTTCGTGCACCTCTCATACCTTCCACTATCTCGATGTGATTTTGAGCACCTCTCGTAGCTTTCCCTGTATCGATGTGTTTTTGAGCACCTCTCATACCTGCCCCATACGCGTGTTTTCGCAGACCTCTCATAGCTTCCCCTATTTCGCTGTGTTTTTATGCACCTCCCATAGCTTCCCCTTTATCGCCGTGCTTATGCGCTCCTCTCATAGCTTCCCATATATTGCGATCTTTTCGCGAACCTCTCATCGCTTTCCCAAAATCGCTGTGTTTTTGTGCACCTCTCATATCTTCCCCCATATATCCGTGTTCTGGTGCAACTCGCATAGCTTCCCCTACATCGCTGTGTTTTCGCGCAACTCTCATACCTTCTCCTATACTGCGGTCTTTTCACGCACCTCCCGTAGCTTCCCCTATATTGCATTGTTTTCTTGCACCTGTCATACCTTCCACTATATCGCCGTGTTTTTGGGCACCTCTCACACCTTCCACTATATCGCCGTGTTTTCGTGCACCTCCCAAAGCTTTCCCTATATCACTGTGTTTTCCTGCACCTCTCATATCTTCCCCTACATCGCCGTGTTTTTGCAGACCTCTCATACCTTCCCCTATATTGCTGTGTTTTAGCACACCTCTCATACCTTCCCCAATATCGATGTGTTTTCACACACATCCCACAGCTTCCCATTTTTCACCATGTTTTCACGCACCTCTCATTGCTTCCCGTATATTGCGATGATTTCGCATCTATTATAGCTAACCCCAAATCGCTGTGTTTTCGCGCACCTCTCGTACCTTCCCCTATATCGACGTGTTTTCACGCACCTCCCATAGCTTCCCCTATATTGCCATCTTTTCTCACACCTCTCATACCTTCTCCTTTCTCGCTCTGTCTTCGTGCACCTCCCATAGCTTCCCATATGTCGTTGTGTTTTCGGGCACCTCTCATACCTTCTCCTATATCGTTGTGTTTTCACACACCTCCCGTAGCTTCCCCTATATCGATGTGTTTTTGCGCACCTCACATAGCTTCCCCTATATCGCTGTGTATTCGCGCACATACGTAGGTTCCCTATGTCATTGTGTTTTCGCGCGCCTCTCATACCTTCCCCATAATGCTATGTTTTTGCTCACCGCTCACAGCTTTGCGTATATCGCCGTGTTCTCGCTCATCCCTCATACCTTCCTCTATATCAACGTGTTTTCACGCACCTTTCATACCTTCATGTATATCGCCATGTTTTCGCACACCTCCCATAGATTCCTCTATATCACTGTGTTTTGGCGCACCTCTCATAGCTTCCCCTCTATTGCTGTGTGCTTGTGCACCTCTCATAGGTTCCATATATTGCAATGTTTTCGTGCACCTCTCATATCTTCCCATATGTCGCAGTGTTTTCACTCACTTCCCATATATTCCCCTATATCGCTGTGTTTTCGTGCACCTACCATAGCTTCCCCTATATCGCTGTGTTTTAACGCACCTCTCATCCCTTCCCCGATATCACTGTGATTTTGCGCTCCTCCCAAGTCTTCCCCTATATCGCTGTGTTTTCGGTCACCTCTCATAGTTTCCGCTATATTACCGCGTTTTCGCGCACCGCTCATATCGTCCGCTATATCGCTGTGTTATCAAGCAGCTCTCATAGCTTCCCCCATATTGCTCTGCTTTCTCGCACATCCCATAGCTTCTCCTACGTCGCTGTGCTCTCCTGCACCTCTCCTCACTTCCCCTATATTGCCTTGTTTTCACGGACCTCCCATAGCTTCCCATTTTTTGCCGTGCTTTTGCGCACCTCTCATAGCTTCCCCTATTTCGCCGTCTTTTCACGCACCTCCCATAGCTTCCCATATGTAGCTGTGTATTTGCGTGCCTATCATACCTTCCCCTATATCGCTGTGTTTTAGCGCACCTCCCATAGATTCCCCTATATCACTGTATTGTTGCGCACCTCTCATACCATCCCCTATATTTCAATGATGTTTTCACGCACCTCTCGTAGCTTCCCCTATATCGATGTATTTTCACGCATCTCTCATACCTTCCCCTATATCGCTGTGTTATCAAGCAGCTTTCATAGCTTCCCCTATATTGCTGTGTTTTCGCATACCTCCCATAGCTTCTGCTATATCGCTGTTTTTGCACACCTCTCATAGCTTGCCATATATGGCGATGTTTTTACACACCTCTCATGACTTCCACTAGATTGCTGTGTTTTCACGCACTTCACATAGTTCCCCTATATCGACATGATTTCACACATCTCCCATAGCTTCTTCTTTATTGCTGTGTTTTAAGGCACCTCTGATACCTTCACCTATATCGCTCCGTTGTCGTGCACCTCCCATTGCTTCCCATATATCACTGTGTTATCGCGCTCCATTCATACGTTCCCCTACATCACTGTATCTTCGTGCACCTCTCATACCTGCCCCTATATCACCGTGTTTTTGCAGACCTCTCAGCTTCCCCAATATCACTGTGTTTTCGCTTACCTCGCGTACCTTGCCCTATATCATTGTGTTTTCGTGTACCTCTGATACCTACCACTGTATCGATGTGTTTTCGCTCACCTCTGAACCTTCCCCTATATCGCTGTGTTATCAAGCAGCTTTCATAACTTCCCCTATATTGCTGTGATTTCGCATACCTCCCATAGCTTCCGCTATATCGCTGTGTTTTCACGCACCTCTCATACCTTCCGCTATAACGCTGTATTTTCGTGCACCTCTCGTATCTTCCCCTACATCGCTGCGTTTTTGCTCAGCTCTCATACATTCCCCTATTTCACCATGTTTTCACGCACCTCCCATAGCCTCCTAAATATCGCTGTTTTCACATGCCTATCATATCTTCCCCTATATGGCTGTGTTTTCTTGCACTTCCCACAGCTTCCTCTATATCGCTGTGTTTTCGAACAACTCGCATACGTTCCCCTATATCGTTGTGTTTTCGCGCACCTCTCATATCTTCCCCTATATCACTGTGTTTTCATGCACGTCCCATACCTTCCCATATATTGCTGAGTTTTCTCGCACCTCCCACAGCTTCCCCTGTATTGCTGTGTTTTCGCACACCACCCATAGCTTCCCCTATATCGCTGTTTTCGTGCACCTCTCATACTTTCCCATATATTGCTGTTAATGCTCCCCTCTCATAGCTTCCCCTATATCACCGAGTTTTCGCGCACCTCTCATAGCTTCCCCTATATCGTTGTGTATTTGCGCACCTCTCATACCTTCCACTATATCGATGTGTTTCGCGTACCTTTCGTAGCTTTCCATGTATCAATGTGTTTTCACGCACTTCTCATAGCTTTCCCTATATCGCTGTGTTTTCGCACACCTCGCATACCTTCCCCTATATTGTGTTTTCGCGCATCTCTTATACCTACCACTATATTGATGTGTTTTCTCACACCTCTCATACCTTCCCCTATATCGCTGTGTTTCCCGCACCTCCCATAGCTTCCCAGTTTTCGCCGTGTTATCGCGCACTTCTCATAGCTTCCCATATATTGCGATGTTTTCACGCACCTCACATAACTTCCCCCAAATCGCTATGTTTTCGTGCACCTTTCATGCCTTCCCCTATATCACTGTGTTTACACGCACCTCTCATACCTACCCCTATATCACTGTGTTTTCACGCACGTCCCATACCTTCCTATATATTGCTGTGTTTTATTGCACCTCCCTGTATAGCTGTGTTTTCGTGCACCTCTCATAACTTCCCCAATAAACACTGTGTTTTCACGCATCTCTCATACCATCCCCTATATCACTGCATTTTCGCGCACGCCTCATCACTTCACCTATATCGACGTGTTTTCAAGCACCTCTCATGCCTTCACGTATATCGCCTTGTGTTCGTGCACCTCCCATTGCTTCCCCTATATCGCTGTGTTTTCACACTCTTCGCATACCTTCCCCTATATCATTGTGTTTTCACGCACCTCTCATACCTACCACTGTATCGATGTGTTTTCGCGCACCCTCATGCCTTCCCCTATATCGTTGCGTTTTCATGCACCTCCCATAGCTTCTCATTTCTCGCCCTGTTTTCGCGCACCTCTCATAGCTTCCCATATATTGCGATGTTTTCGCTCACCGCTCATAGCTTCCCCCAAATATCTGTGTTTTCGCAAAACCTCCCATAGCTTCCCCTATATAGTTGTGTTTTAGCGCACGTCTCAGAGCTTCCCCTATATTGCCATGTTTTCGCGCACCTCTCACACCTTCCACTATATCGCTGTGTTTTCTCGTACCTCTCATAGCTTCACCTATATTGCCGTGTTTTCGTGCACCTCCCAAAGCTTTCCCTATACCACTGTGTTTTCGGGCACCTCTCATACCTTCCCCTATATCGCCGTGTTTTTGCAGACCTCTCATACCTTCCCCTATATTGCTGTGTTTTAGAGCACCTCTCATACCTTCCCCTATATCGCTGTATTTTCACGCCCCTCTCATACCTTCTCCAATATCGCTGTGTTTTCACACAACTCCCACATCTTCCCATTTTTCGCATGTTTTCGCGCACCTCTCATAGCTTCCCGTATATTGCGATGATTTCGCGCATCTCTTATAGCTGACCCCAAATCGCTGTGTTTTTGCGCACCTCTCATAGCTTCCCCTATATCGCCGTGTTTTCTCACACCTCTTATACCTTCTCCTTTCTCGCTCTGTTTTCGTGCACCTCCCATAGCTTCCCATATGCTGCTGTGTTTTCGGGCACCTCTCATACCTTCCACTATACTGCTGTGTTTTCGCACACCTCCCGTAGCTTCCCCTATATCGATGTGTTTTTGCTTACCTCTCATAACTTCCCCTATATCGCTGTGTATTCGCGCACATACGTAGCTTCCCCTATATCGTTGTGTTTTCGTGCACCTCTCAGACCTTCCCCTATAACGCTGTGTTTTTGCTCACTTCTCATAGCTTTGCCTATATCGCTGTGTTCTCGCGCACCTCTCATACCTTTCTCTATATCGTCGTGTTCTCGCTCATCTCTCATACCTTCCTCTATATCGACATGTTTTCACGCACCTTTCATACCTTCACGTATATCGCCGTGTTTTCGCGCACCTCCCATAGATTCCCCTATATCACTGTGTATTGGCGCACCTCTCATACCTTCCCCTTTTTTGCTGTGTTATCGCGCACCTCTCATAGATTCCCCTCTATTGCTGTGTGCTTGTGCACCTCTCATAGGGTTCCATATATTGCAACATTTTCGCGCACCTCTCATAGCTTCCCCCAAATCGCAGTGTTTTTCTGACCTCTCATATCTTTGCCTATATCGCCATGTTCTCGCGCACTTCCCATAGATTCCCCTATATCACTGTGTTTTCACGCACCTCTCATATCTTCCCCTATATCGCTGTGTTTTCACTCACTTCCCGTACATTCCCCTATATCGCTGTGTTTTTACGCACCTCTCATCCCTTCCCCGATATCACTGTGATTTTGCGCTCCTCCCAAGTCTTCCCCTATATCGCTGTGTTTTCGGTCACCTCTCATAGTTTCCGCTATATTACCGCGTTTTCGCGCACCGCTCCTATCGTCCACTATATCGCTGTGTTATCAAGCAGCTCTCATAGCTTCCCCCATATTGCTCTGCTTTCTCGCACATCCCATAGCTTCCCCTACATCGCTGTGCTCTCATGCACCTCTCCTCACTTCCCCTGTATTCCCCTGTTTTCACGAACCTCCCATAGCTTCCCACTTTTTGCCGTGTTTTTGCGCACCTCTCATACCTTCCCCTATTTCGCCGTCGTTTCACGCACCTCCCATACCTTCCCCTATATCACCTTGTTTTCGCGCAACTCTCATAGCTTCCCCTATACCACTGTGTTTTTGCGCACCTCGCTTACCTTCCCCTATGTTGTTGTGTTTTTCTGCACCTCTCATACCTTCCACTATATCGATGTGTTTTTGCGCACCTCTCGTAGCTTCCCCTGTATCGATGTGTTTTTGCGCACCTCTCATACCTGCCCCATGTGCATGCTTTTGCAGACCTCTCATAGCTTCCTCTGTATTGCTGTGTTTTTGCGCACCTCACATACCTTCCACTATATCAATGTGTTTTCGCGCACCTCTCATACCTTCCCCTATATCGCTGTGTTTTTATGCACCTCCCATAGCTTCCCCTTTTTCGCCGTGCTTATGCGCACCTCTCATAGCTTCCCATATATTGCGATGTTTTCGCGAACCTCTCATCGCTTTCCCCAAATCGCTGTGTTTTCGCACACCTCTCATACCTTCTTCTCTACTGCGGTCCTTTCACGCACCTCCCGTAGCTTCCGCTATATTGCTTTGCTTTCCTGCACCTCTCATACCTGCCCCTATAATGCGTTTTCGCAAACCTCTCATAGCTTCCCGGTATATCGCTGTGTTTT
Source organism: Mobula birostris (assembly GCF_030028105.1). NCBI lineage: Eukaryota > Metazoa > Chordata > Chondrichthyes > Myliobatiformes > Myliobatidae > Mobula > Mobula birostris. Next base: position 1,089,928 of record NW_027274967.1, read on the forward strand.
CGCGCACCTCGCATATCTTCTACTATATTGATGTGTTTTCGCGCACCTCTCATACCTTCCCCTATATCGCTGTGTTTTTACGAACCTCGCATAGCTTCCCCTTTTCGATGTGTTTTCGCGCACCTTTCATAGCTTCACATATATTGCGCGTTTTCGCGCACCTCTCGTTTTCCCCAAATCGCTGTGTTTTTGCCCACCTCTCATATCTTCCCCCATATTGCCGTGTTCTGGCGCAAATCGCATAGCTTCCCCTACATCGCTGTGTTTTTGAGCACCTCTCATACCTTCTACGTTATCGCCGTCTGTTCATGCACCTCCCGTAGCTTGCCCTATATAGCTGTGTTTTCTTGCCCCTCTCATAGCTTCCCATATATCGCTGTGTTTTCTCACACTTCTCATACCTTCCCCTGTATCGCTGTGTTTTCGCACACCTCCCATAGCTTTCCTTATATCGCCGTGTTCTCGCGCACCTCTCATAGCTTCTCCAATATGGCCGTGTTCTCGCGCACCTCTCATACTTTCCCCTGTATTGCTGTTTTCGCGCACCTCCCATATCTTCCCTTATATAGCTCACTTTTCGTGCATTTCTCATAGCTTCTCCTATATTGCTGTGTTTTCACGCACCTCCCATAGCTTCCTAAATATCGCTGTGTTTTCACATGCCTATCATAGCTTCCCCTATATGGCTGTGTTTTCCTGCACGTCCCATAGCTTCCTCTATATCGCTGTGTTTTCGAACAACTCGCATACCTTCCCCTAAATCGTTGTGTTTTTGCACACTTCTCATATCTTCCCCATATCGCTGTGTTTTCTCGCACCTCTCATACCTTACCAAAAATCGCTCTGTTTTAGTGCACCTCCCATAGCCCCCCATATATTACTGTGTTTTCACGCTCCTCGCATACTTACCCCTATATCACTGTGTTTTCATGCACGTCCCATACCTTCCCATATATTGCTGAGTTTTCTTGCACCTCCCACAGCTTCCCCTGTATTGCTGTGTTTTTGCATACCTCCCATAGCTTCCCCTATATCGCTGTTTTTTTCGTGCACCTCTCATACTTTCCCATATATTGCTGTTAATGCTCCCCTCTCATAGCTTCCTCTATATCACCGTGTTTTCGCGCACTTCTCATAGCTTCCCCTATATCGTTGTGTTTTGTCGCACCACTGATAACTTCCCCCATATTGCTCTGTTGTCGTGCACCTCCCATGGCTTCCCATATATCGCTGTGTTTTCGCACACCACTCGTACCTTCCCCAACATCGCTGTGTTTTTGTGCACCTCTGATACGTTACCCTATATCGTTGTGTTTTCACGCACATCTCACACCTTCCCCAATATCGCTGCGTTTTCATGCACCTCCCATAGCTTCCCAATATTCGCCCTGTTTTCGCATACCTCTCATAGCTTCCCATATAGAAACATAGAAACATAGAAAATAGGTGCAGGAGTAGGCCACTCGGCCCTTCGAGCCTGCACCGCCATTTATTATGATCATGGCTGATCATTCAACTCAGAACCCTGCCCCAGCCTTCCCTCCATACCCCCTGATCCCCGTAGCCACAAGGGTCATATCTAACTCCCTCTTAAATATAGCCAATGAACTGGCCTCAACTGTTTCCTGTGGCAGAGAATTCCACAGATTCACCACTCTCTGTGTGAAGAAGTTTTTCCTAATCTCGGTCCTAAAAGGCTTCCCCTTTATCCTCAAACTGTCACCCCTTGTTCTTGACTTCCCCAACATCGGGAACAATCTTCCTGCATCTAGCCTGTCCAATCCCTTTAGGATTTTATACGTTTCAATCAGATCCCCCCTCAATCTTCTAAATTCCAACGAGTACAAGCCCAGTTCATCCAGTCTTTCTTCATATGAAAGTCCTGCCATCCCAGGAATCAATCTGATGAACCTTCTTTGTACTCCCCCTATGGCAAGGATGTCTTTCCTCAGATTAGGGGACCAAAACTGCACACAATACTCCAGGTGTGGTCTCACCAAGGCCTTAAACAGCTGCAGTAGTACCTCCCTGCTCCTGTACTCGAATCCTCTCGCTATAAATGCCAGCATACCATTTGCCTTTTTCACCGCCTGCTGCACCTGCATGCCCACTTTCAATGACTGGTGTATAATGACACCCAGGTCTCGTTGCACCTCCCCTTTTCCTAATCGGCCACCATTCAGATAATAATCTGTTTTCCTATTTTTGCCACTAAAGTGGATAAGTTCACATTTATCCACATTAAATTGCATCTGCCATGAATTTGCGCACTCACTCAACCTATCCAAGTCACTCTGCATCCTCTTAGCATCCTCCTCACAGCTAACACTGCCACCCAGCTTCGTGTCATCTGCAAACTTGGAGATGCTGCATTTAATTCCCTCATCCAAGTCATTAATATATATTGTATACAACTGGGGTCCCAACACTGAGCCTTGCGGTACCCCACTAGTCACCGCCTGCCATTCTGAAATGGTCAGATGTTTTCACTCACCTCTCATAGCTTCCCCCAAATCACTGTGTTTTCGCGCACATCTCGTACCTTCCCCGTATGGCTGTGTTTTCATGCATTTACCATAACTTCTTGAGTGTCGCTGTGCTCTCGTGAACCTCCAATCACTTCCCTCCCATAGCTTCCTCCCATAGCTTCCCCTACATCGCTGTGTTTTAGCGCTCCTCCCATAGCTCCCCATATATCACTGTGTTTTCACGCTCCTCGCATACCTACCCCTATATCACTGTGTTTTCATGCACATCCCATACCTTCCCATATATTGCTGAGTTTTCCTGCACCTCCCACAGCTTCCCCTGTATTGCTGTGTTTTCGCACACCTCCCATAGCTTCCTCTATATCGCTGTGTTTTCGCACACATCTCAGATCTTCCCCTATATTGCCATGTTTTCGCGCACCTCCCATACGTTCCCATTATCGCTGTGTTTTCGTGCACCTCCCATAGCTTCCCGTATATTGCGATGATTTCATGCATCTCTTATAGCTAACCCCAAATCACTGCGTTTTTGCGCACCTCCCATAACTTCCCCTATATCGCTGTGTTTTCGCACACCTCTCGTATCTTCCCCTATACAGCTGTGTTTTCACTCACCTCTCATAACTTTCCCTGTATCGCCGTGTTTTCGCTCACCTCTCATACCTGCAACTATATCGCTGTGTTTTCGTGCACCACTCATAACTTCCCCTATACTGCTGTATTTTCGCTCAAATGTCATAACTTCCCCTGTATCGCCATGTTTTCGCGCACCTCTCATACCTTCAACTATATAGCTGTGTTTTCGCGCACGTCCCATACCTTCCCATATATAGCTGTGTTTTTGCACAACTCTCATAGCTTCCCCTATATTGCTGTGCTCTTGCGCCCCTGCCATACATTCCCCTATATGGCCATGTTTTCACGCACCTCTCATACATTCCCCTACATTGCCATGTTTTTGTGCACCTTTCATAGCTTCTCCTATATCCTATATCACTGTGCATTAGCGCACCCCTCATACCTTCCCCTATAGAGCTGCGTTTTCTCTCACCTCTCATAACTTCCCCTATATCGCTGTGTTTTTGCGCACTTCTCATACTTTCCCCTTCATCGCTATGTTATGGCGCACCGCTCATACCTTCCTCTATATCGGTGTGTTCTCGCGCACCTCGCATATCTTCCCCTATACAGCTGTGTTTTCACTTACCTCTCATAACTTCCCCTGTATTGCTGTTTTTTCACACACCTCTCATACCTTCAACTATATCGTTGTGTTTTTGTGCACCACTCATAACTTCCCCTATACTGCTGTGTTTTCGCTCACCTGTCATAAGTTCCACTGTATCGCCATGTTTTCACGCACCTCTCATACCTTCAACTATATAGCTGTGTTTTCGCGCATGTCCCATACCTTCCCATATATTGGTGTGTTTTTACACACCCACCATAGCTTCCACTATATTGCTGTGCTTTTGCGCACATCTCATGCCTTCTGCTGTATCGCTGTACTTTCGCACATCTGTCATTTCTTCCCCTATATCGCTATGCTTTTGTGCACGTCTCAGAGCTTCCCCTAAATTGCTGTGATCTCGTGGAACTACCATAGCTTCCGCGCTATCACTGTGTTTTCATTTCCTCTCATACCTTCACGTAAATTGCTGTATTTTCATGCACCTTCCATAGCTTCCCCTGGGTTTTTGTGAACCTCTCGTACATTCTCCTATAGCGCTGTGTTTTCGTGCATCTCTCAAAGCTTTCCCAAAAGCTCTGTGTTTTCGCGCACCTCTCATATTTTCCCATATATCGCTGTGTTTTCACCGGCCTCTCATACCTTCCCCTTTGCCACTGTGTTAACACAGAGTGATATAGGGGAAGCTATGAGAGATGCGCGAAAACACCGCGATTTGGGGAAGCTATCGGAAGTGCACGAAAACATGGCAAGCTATGAGATGTGCGCGAAATCACAACGACAGAACGGAAGGTATGGTAGGTGCGTGAAAACACGGCAATATAGGGGAAGCCTTGGAGGGTGCGCGAAATCACAGTGATATCGGGAGAGCGATCAGAGGTGTGTGAAAACACACCAATATAGGGGAAGCTATAGGAGGTGTGCGAAAACACAGCGATATAGGAGAATGTATGGGAGGTGCTTGAAAACACAGCGATATAGGGGAAGGCATGGGAGGTGCGTGAAAACACGGCGATATACGTGAAGGTATGGGAGGTCCGGGAAAACATGTCGATACAGGCAAAGCTATCAGCGGTGAGCGAAAACACAGCAATATAGGGGAAGTTATGAGGGGTGCGTGAAAACACAGAGATATAGGGGAAGCTATTGAAGGTGCACGAATACACGGCGATATACATGAAGGTATGAGTGGTGCTTGAAAACACGTCGATATAGGGGAAGTGATGAGAGGTGCACAAAAACACAGCGATATAGGGTACAGTATGAGAGGTGCGTTAAAACACAGTGATAAAGGGGTAGGTATGCCAGGTGCATTAAAACAGTGATATAGGGGAAGCTATAGGAGGTGCACAAAAACAGAACGAGAAAGGGGAATGTATGAGAGGTGTGAGAAAACACAACGATATAGGGGAAGCTATGCGAGGTACGCGAAAACGGTGATATAGGGGAAGCTATGAGAGGTGCGCGAAAACACCGCGATTTGGGGGAAGCTATCAGAAGTGCATGAAAACATTGCAATATATGGCACGCTATGAGAGGTGCACGAAAACACAGCGATAGAACGGAAGGTATTGGAGGTGCGTGAAAACACGGCGATATAGGGGAAGCTATGCGAGGTGTGTGAAAACACGGCGATATGGGGGAAGCTATGAGAGGTGCACGAGAACACTGCTATTTGGGGGAAGCTATGAGAGGTGCGCAAAAATATTGCAATATATGGAAAGCTATGAAAGGTACACGAGAACACAGCGATAGAGGAGAAGCTCTGAGAGGTGCGTGAACACACGGCGATATACGTGAAGGCATGGGTGGTGCTTGAAAACACGTCGATATAGGGGAAGTGATGAGAGGTGCGCGAAAACACAGCGATATAGGGTACGGTATGAGAGGTGCGTGAAAACTTTGTGATATAGGGGCAGGTATGCGAGGTGCGCAAAAACACAGCGATATAGAGGAAGCTATGGGAGGTGCGTGAAAACACAGCGATATAGGGGAAGGGATGAGAGGTGCGTGAAAACACAGCGATATGGGGGAAGCTATGGGAGGTGCGTGAAAACACAGCGATATAGGGGAATGTATGGAATGTGCATTAAAACACTGCGATATAGAGGAAGCTATGGGAGGTGCGCAAAAACACAGTGATATAGGGGAAGGTATGAGTGGTGCGCAAAAACATATCGATATAGGGGACGCTTCGAGAGGTGCGTGAAAAAACATCCATATAGTGGAATGTATCAGAGGTGTGCGAAAACACAACGATATGGGGACGGTGTGAGACGTGCGTGAAAACACAGCGATGTAGCGGAAGCTATGGGAGGTGTGTGAAAACACGGCGATATACGTGAAGGTATGAGAGGTGCATGAAAACGCGTCGATATAGGGGAAGGTATGAGGGATGAGCGAATACTCAGCTAAAAAGGGGAAGGTGTGTGAGGTGCACAAGAACACGTCGATATAGGCAAAACTATGAGAGGTCAGCAAAAACACAGCGATATAGGGGAAGGTATGAGAGGTGGGCGAAAACACAACCATATAGGGGATGCTATGCGAGGTGCGTGAAAGCAGAGCGATATAGGAGAAGTGATGAGAGGTGTACGGGAACACAGCAATATAGGGGAAGATATGAGAGGTCTGCAGAAACACGGCGATATAGGGGAAGATATGCGAGGTGCGCAAAAACACAGCGATATAGGGGAAGCTATGAGAGGTGCGCAAAAACACAGCGAAATAGTGGAAGGTATGAGAAGTGTGCGAATCACAGCGATATATGGGAAGCTATGGGAGGTGCACAAAAACAGAGCGAGAAAGGGGAAAATATGAGAGGTCTGCGAAAACACGGCAATATAGGGGAAGGTATGCGAGATGCGTGAAAACACAGCGATATAGGGGAAGCTATGAGAGGTGCGTGAAAACACTGCGATAAAGGGGAAGGTATGAGGGGTGCGCGAAAAAGCAGTGATATAGGGGACGGTATGAGAGGTGTGTGAAAACACAGCGATATATGGGAAGCTATGGGAGGTGCGCGAAAGCACAGCGATATAAGGGAAGCTATGAGAGGTGCGCGAAATCTTGGCGATATAGGGGAAGGTATGAGAGGTGCACGAAATCATGGAGATATAGAGGAAATCTATGAGAGGTACCTCCCTTCTAGCATCTAGCCTCTAGCCAAGACTCGCCTCTCGCCTCTAGCCAAGCCTCACTTCTAGCCTCTAGCCAAGCTTCGTCTCTAGCCTCTAGCCAAGCCTTGACCCTAGCCTCTAGCCTTTAGCCAATACTCACCTCTAGCCATATCTCAGCTCGCCACTTTAAATTTGTGCAGAGAGATATTCTTTGAAGGTTTTGAAATGATTCTTTCTTTGGCATATTCTAATGCGGGTGTGAGAGGGTTTGGTGGTGTTCCCGGATTTGGCTGTGTCTGTGGATTTTCAATAGTGACGAATCTCAAATTTGTTTCATTCGTAGGGATTATAGGCCCTTTATTTTTTTCAAATCTGTTCGTATTGTGTTTTTAAATTGGAGGTTGCTACTCAAAATTTGAATACGAACACCTTCCTGCTCGCCGTTAACGCTCAAACCCTCGTTTACTTCCCAACTTAATCTCCGGACCTCGTTCCTTGCAACACAACGACTAAATCTGCGCGCATCTCAATAATCCACATGAGCCATCAGAAGCCGTGTGCACCCCTGCATTTTATGACAAACCTCTGAAGCTCCTCAATCCCCAAATCAGTGCACACCCTCATGCTGCGTTTTTTAATGTCGAGGCAGCCATTTTCTGAACTGTTTGACACGGTTTATGCTCGAAGATAATCGCATGAGCGTTCGGATTCAATACGGGTTTAAAGTTACACCAAGATTTGCAAAGAATTTACAATGATTATTTTTTAACAATTCTCTGAACGGTTTGAAATGATTGTTGCTCTGAAAAATATCTGTTATGCCTGCGGGCGTGTCAGCGGGGTTGGGGTGCGCACCAATCTGAGGAAAACGCAGAACTAAGGAAGTGACTGTGAATATGGGTGCGCACGGAGTTTTGGGGTGAACATGATTTGGGGGTGCACACTGATTTAGGGCTGCGTTCTCGCAAAAGAGGGTGCGCACTGATTTGTGTGAGCGTTAACGGCACACAGGAAGGTGTTCAGGGAAGCAGAAGGTAGGCAGAACTATCCTGACACGGAGCGTAGAAAGGAAAGCAGCAGGCAAAACCTCTTTTGGCACGGAGAGACGGAATTACACAGGTAAACCTCGGCGCTGAAGTAAAACTTAGAATACTTGACACGGAGAGACTGAGTTTCAGAGGTCACCATCGGAACTGAACTGGAAGTTGGAAAACGTACCCTAACAGGGAGATACTGAGTTTCAGACCTCTCAAAGCTTTCCCAAAAGCTCTGTGTTTCCGTGCACCTCCCATAGCTTCCCATATATCGCTGTGTTTTCACCGGCCTCTCATACCTTCCCCTTTACCACTGTGTTTTCGCGCACCTCCTATAGCGTTCCCTATATCACCGTGTTTTTGCGCACCTCTCATATAGCACTGTGTTTAGGTGCACCTCTCATAGCTTTCCCAAAATCTCTGTGTTTTCGCGTGCCTCTCATACATTCCACTATATCGCTGTGATTTCATGCACCTCTCGTAGCTTCCCATATGTCGCTGTGTTTCCACCGGCCTCTCATGCCTTCCCCTACATCGCTGTGTTATTGCACACCCCTCATACCTTCCCCTATATCGCTGTGTTTTCGCGCACCTCGCATTGCTTCCCCTACATCGTTGTGTTTTCGCGCACCTCTCGTACCTTCAAGTATATCGATGTGTTTTTGCACAACTCTCGTAGCTTCCCCAATATTGATGTGTTTTCGCACACCTGTCATACCTTCCCCTATATCGCTGCGTTTTCACGCAGCTCTAATAGCTTCCCCTATATCATTGTCTTTTCGCGCACCTCTCATATCTTCCCCTATATCGCCATGTTTTCGCACACCTCTCATTGCTTCCCCTATATCGCCGTGTTTTCACACACCTCTCATTCCTTCATGTATAACGCTGTAATTTTGCGCACCTCCCATAGCTTCCCCTATATCACTATGTTTTCGCGCAGCTCTCATACCTTCCCCTTTACCACTGTGTTTTCGCGCCCCTCCCATAGCTTCCCCTATATCGCCGAGCTTTCGCGCACTTCTCATATATTCACCTATAGCACTGTGTTTACGTGCACCCCTCATAGCTTTCCCAAAATCTCTGTGTTTTCGCGCACCTCTCATACATTCCACTATATCTTTGTGTTTTCACGCACCTCTCGTAGCTTCCCATATGTCGCTGTGTTTTCACCGGCCTCTCATACCTTCCATTACATCGCTGTGTTTTCGCGCACCTCTCATACCTTCCCCTATATCGCTGTGTTTTTGCTCACCTCGCATTGTTTCCCCTACATCGTTGTGTTTTCGTGCACCTCTCATACTTTCAAGTATATCGATGTGTTTTCGCGCACCTCTCGTAGCTTCCCCTATATTGATGTGTTTCATGCCCCTGTCATAACTTCCCCCATATCGCCGTGTTTTCTCGCACCTCTCATGTCTTCCCCTATATCGCTCTGTTTTTGTGCACCTCCCATAGCTTCCCATATATCACTGTGTTTTCACGCACCTCTCATGTTTTTCCCCATATTTCTGTGTTTTCGCGCACCTCTTACAGCTTCCCCTATATCGCCGTGCTTTTCACGCACCTCTCATACACTCTGCAGCATCACTGTGTTTTCACGAACGTCCTGTTCCTTCCCCTATATTGCTGTGTTTTCGCACATCTCTCATACATTCCCTTATAGCGCTGTATCTTCGCGCATCTCCCATACATTATCCTTATCGCTGTTTTCTCGCGTACCTCCCATACCTTCCCCAATATGGCTGTGTTTTCGCACGCCTCTCATACCTTCCACTGTATCGCTGTGTTTTTGCACACTTCCCATAGTTTTCCCTATATCACTGTGTTTTCGGTCACCTCTCATAGCTTCCCCTATATCGCTGCGTTTTCACGCATCTCTCATCGCTTCCCATATATCAATGTGTTTTCACACACCTCTTATTCCTTCACGTATATCGTCGTGTTTTCGCGCACCTCTCATACATTCTCCTGCATCGCTGTGTTTTCGCACACGTCCTGAACCTTCCCATATATTGCTGTGTATTCGCGCACCTTCCATAGCTTCCCCTATATAGCTGTGTTTTCTCGCACGTCTCAGAGCTTCCCCTATATTGCCGTGTATTTGCGCACCTCCCATACCTTCCCCTATATCGCCATCTTTTCGTGCACCTCCCATACATTCCCCTTATCGCTGTGTTTTCACGCGCCTCCCATACCTTCCCCAATATGGCTGTGTTTTCACGCACCTCTCAAAACTTCCCCTATGTTGCTGTGTTTTTGCACACCTCCCATACCTTCCCCTATATCGTTGTGTTTTCACGCACCTCTCAAACCTTCCACTGTGTTGCTGTGTTTTTCCACACCTCCCACAGCTTCCCCTATATCGCTGTGTCTTCGTGCACCTCTCATACATATATCGCTGTATTTTGGCTCAGCTCTCATAGATTTGCATATATCACCATGTTTTTGCGCACCTTCCCCTTTTTAGCTGAGTTTTCACTCATCTCTCATACCTTCTCCTATATCGCCGAGTTTTCGTGCACCTCCTATAGCTTTGTCTATATCACTGTGTTTTCACGCACATCCCATAGCTTCCCATATTTCGCCGTGTTATCGCGCACCTCTCATGCCTTACCCTATATCGCCATATTTTCCCACACCATGAGGTGCATGAAAACAGCGATATATGGGAAGCTATGGGACATGTGCAAAAACAAAGCAATATAGGGGAAACCGTGGGAGGTGTGCGAAAACTCAGCGATACAGGGCAAAGTATGAGAGGTGCGTGAAAACACAGCCATATTGGGGAAGGTATGGGAGGTACGCGAAAACACAGTGACATAGGGGAAGCTGTGGGAGGTGCTCGAAAACACGGCGATATAGGGGAAGATATGAGAGGTGCGCGAAAACACAGTGATGTAGGGGAAGCCATGCGAGGTGCTCGAAAACAGGGTGACAGAGGAGAAACTATCAGAGGTATGCGAAAACGCAGCGTTTTAAGGGAAGCTAGGACAGGTGCGCGAAAACAAAGCAATGTAGGGGAAGCTGTGGGACGTGTGCAAAAACACAGCGATTGAGGGCAAGGTATGAGAGGTGCGCGAAGACACAGCCATATTGTGGAAGGTATGGGAGGTGCACGAGAACCCAGCAATGTACGGGAAGCTCTAAGATGTGCGCAAAAAGAACGTGATGTCGGGAAAGTTATGAGAGGTGTTCGAAAACACGGCGATGTAGGGGAAGGTATGATAGGAGAGCAAAAATACAGCTATATAGGGGAAGCTACGAGAGGTGGGTGAAAACACAGCGATATAGTGGAATATATGAGAGGTGCGCAAAAACAGAGCGATATATGGGAAGCTATGGGAGGCGCTCGAAAACAGAGCGATATAGGGGAAGGCATGAGAGGTACCAGAGAACACAGCGATATAGGGGAACTGAAGGGAGGTGCGTGAAAACACGGCTATATAGGAGAAGGTATGAGAAGTGCGCGAAAACACAGCAATATATGGGAAGGTACGAGAGGTGCACAAAAACATGGCGATGTAGGGAAAGCTATGGGAGGTGTCCGAAAACACAGCGATGCAGGGGAATGTATGAGAGGTGCGCGAATGCAGAGCCATATAGGGGAAGGTATGAGAGGTTCGCCAAAACACAGCGATATAGGCGAAGCTATGCGAGGTGCGCAAAAACACGGCGATATAGGGGAAGCTATGAGAGGTGTGCGAAAACATCGAAATATAAGGGAAGCTACGGGATGAGTGCGAAAACACAGCAATATTGGGGAATGTATTGGTGGTGCCCGAAAACACTGCGATATAGAGGAAGGTATGAGAGGTACTCGAAAACACGGCCATGTAGGGGAATGTATGAGAGGTATGCGAAAACACAGTGATATAGGGGAAGCTATAGGGGATGCGCGAAACCACAGCGATATAGGGGAAGCTACGGGAGGTGCGTGAAAACAGAGCGATATAGGGGAAGCTAATGGAGGTGTGTAAAAACACAGCGATACAGGGGAAGGTATGAGAGGTGTGCAAAAATATAGCCAAGTTGGGGAAGGTATGGGAGGTGCGTGAAAACACAGCGATAGAGGGGAAGCTATGCGAGGTGCGCGTAAACGGGGTGATATAGGGGAAACTATCAGAGGTGTGCGAAAACACAGCGATTTAAGGGAAGCTATGAGAGGTGTGCGAAAACAAAGCAATGTAGGGGAACGTATGAGAGGTGCATGAGAACCCAGCAATGTAGGGGAAGCTCTAAGATGTGAGCAAAAAGAATGTGATGTCGGGGAAGTTATGGGAGATGATCGAAAACACTGCGATATAGGGGAAGGTATGAGAGGTGCGCGAAAGAAAAACAGCGATGTAGGGGAAACTATGAGAGGTGCGCGAAAACAACGCAATAGAGGGGCAGCTATGGGAGGTGTGCAAAAACACAGCAATATTGAGGAAGGTATTGGATGTGCCCGAAAACACAGCGATATAGAGGAAGTAATGAGAGGTGCTTGAAAACACGGCGATGTAGGGGAATGTATGAGAGGTGCGCGAAAACACGGAGATATAGGGGAAGCTATAGGAGGAGTGCAAAATTACAGCGATATAGGGGAAGGGATGAGAGGTGCACAAAAACACAGCAATACACGGGAATCTATGGGAGGTGAGCGAAAAGACAGCGCTATCGGGAAGGTATGATAGGTGCATCAAAACACAGCGATATAGGGGAAGCTATGGGAGGTGTGCGAAAACGCAGTGATACAGGGGAAACACAGCTGTATAGCGGAAGCTATGAGAGGTGCGCTAAAAAAACAACGATTTAAGGGAAGCTATGAGAGGTGCGCGAAGTCTCGCCAATATTGGGTAAGGTATGAGAGGTGCACGAAATCACGGTGATATAGAGCAAGCTATGAGAGGTGCCTCGCCTCTAGCCTCCTACCAAGCCTCGCCTCTATCCTCTAGCCTCTAGCCAAGACTCGCCTGTAGCCTTTAGCCTCTCTCCAAGCCTCGCTTTTAGCCTCTGGCCAAGCTTCGTCTCTAGCCTCTAGCCTGGCCTCGACGCTAGCCTCTAGCCTCTAGGCAAGCCTCGCCTCCAGCCTCTAGCCTCTAGCCTTTAGCCAATACTTGCCACTAGTCTCTCGCCTCTAGCCATACCTCGGCTCGCAACTTTAAACTTGTGCAGACAGATATTTTTTAAAAGTTTTCAAATGATTCTTTCTTTGGCATACTCTAGTGCGGGTGTAGAGGATTTAGTGGTGTTCCCGGATTTGGGTGTGTCTGTGGATTTTCAATAGTGACGAATCTCGAATTTATTCCATTCGTTGGGATCATAGACTCTTTGTTTTTTTCAAATCTGTTCGTATTGTGTTTTTAAATTGGAGATTTCTACTCAAAATTTGCATACGAACACCTTCCTGTTCGCCATTAACGCTCAAACTTACTTCCCGACTTCATCTCCGGACCTCGTTCTTTGCAACACAACGACTAACTCTGCGCGCATCTCAATAATCCACATGAGCCACCAGAAGCTGTGTGCACCCCCGCATTTTATGACAAACCTCTAAATCTCCTCAATCCCCAAATCAGTGCGCACCCTCATGCTGCGTTTTTTTAATGTCGAGGCGGCCATTTTCTGAACTGTTTGACATGGTTGATGCTCGAAGATAATCGCATGTGCATTTGGATTCAATACGGGTTTAAAGTTACACCAAGATTTGCAAAGAATTTACAATGATTATTTTTATAACAATTCTCTGAACGGTTTGAAATGATTGTTGCTCTGAAAAAATCTGATATGCCTGCGGGCGTGTCAGCGGGGTTGGGGTGCGCACCAATTTGCGGAAAACGCAGAACTAAGGAAGTGACTGTGAATATGGGTGCGCACGGAGTTTTGGGGTGACCATGATTTGGGGGTACGCACTTATTTAGGGCTGCGTTCTCGCACATGAGGGTGCGCATTGATTTGGGGATTGAGTAGCTTTAGAGGTTTGTCATAAAATGCAGGAATGCACAGGGATTCTGGTGGCTCATGTGGATTTGGAGATGCGCGCAGATTTAGTCGTTGTGTTGCAAGGAACGAGGCCCGGAGATTAAGTTAGAAGTAGACGAGGCTGTGAGCGTTAACGGCAAACAGGAAGGTGTTCAGGGAAGCAGAAGGTAGGCAGAACTATCCTGACACGGAGCGTAGAAAGGAAAGCGGCAGGCAAAACCTCTCTTGGCACGGAGAGACGGAATTACACAGGTAAACCTCGGTGCTGAAGTAAAACTTAGAATACTTGACACGGAGAGACTGAAATTCAGAGGTCACCATCGGAACTGAATTGGAAGTTGGAAAACTTACCCTGACACGGAGAGACTGAGTTCCACAGGTAAATCTCGGGACTACAGCAAATTTAAACACACAATCCGAAGCGGCCGGGAAACGACAGGTGAAGTATGGCAAGAGGCTCGAGGCGAGAGGCGAGGCACCTCTCATACCTTCCCCCTACATCGCTGTGCTTTCGCTACTCTCATAACTTCCCCTAAATCGGTGTGTTTTCTTGCACCTCTGATACTGTATCGCCATGTTTTCGCGCACCTCTCATACTTTCCTCTAGATCGCCGTGTTTTCGCACACCTCTCATAACTTCCCCTATATCGTCGTGTTTTCACGCACCTCCCATAGCTTCCGCTACATCGCTGTGTTTTCGCGCACCTCTCATACCTTCCCCTATATCGCTGTCTTTTCGCGCCCTGCCATAGCTTCACCTTTATCGCCGTATTTTTGCTCACCTCCCATAGTTTCCCTTATATCGCCGTGTTTTCGCGCATCTCTCATGCCGTCACCTATATCGCTGTTTTCGCTCCTCTCATTACTTCCCCTACATGGCTGTGTTTTCTCGCACCTTTGATACATTCCCCTGTATCGCCGTGTTTTTGCGCACCTCTCATACTTTCCCCTATATCGCTGTGTTTTCGCACACCTCTCATGGCTTCCCCGATATCGCCGTGTTTTCGCGCACCTCTCATGGCTTCCCCGATATCGCCGCGTTTTCATGCACATCTCATACCTTCCCCTATATCGCTGTCTTTTCGTGCACCTGCCATAGCTTCACCATTATCGCTGTGTTTTTGCTTACCACTCATAACTTCCCCTATATCGCCGTGTTTTCGCTCCCCTCATAACTTCGCCTATATAGCTGTGTTTTCTTGCACCCCTGATACATTCCCCTGTATCGCTGTGTTTTCGCGCACCTCTCATCCCTTCCCCTACATCGCCTTGTTTTCGTGCACCTCCCATAGCTGCCCCTACATCGCTGTGTTTTCGCGCACCTCTCATACCTTCCCTATATCGCTGTGTTTTCACACACCTCTCATAACTTGCCCAATATTGCCGTGTTTTCGCGCACATCTCATACTGTTCCCTATATCGCTGCGTTTTCGCGCACCTCCCATAGCTTCCGCTACATTGCTGTCTGTTCGCGCACCTCTCATACCTTCCCCTACATCGTTGTCTTTTCGCGTCCTGCCATAGCTTCACCTTTATCGCCGTATTTTTGCTCACCTCTCATAGCTTCCCCTATATCACCGTGTTTTTGCGCATCTCTCATGTCTTTACCTATATTGCTGTGTTTTCGCACCTCTCATTACTTTCCCTACATCGCTGTGTTTTCTCGCACCTCTGAAACATTCCCATGTATCGCTGTGTTTTCGCACACCTCTCATAGCTTTCCCTATATTTCTGTGGTTTTCCGCACATCTCATAACTTCCCGTACATCGCTGTCTTTTCGCGCACCATTCATTGCTTCCCCTATATCGCCGTGTTTTTGCGCACCTCTTATAGCGTCCCTGACATTGCTGAGTTTTCGCGCAACCCTCATACCTTCCCTTATATCGTGTGTTTTCACGCACCTCCCTTAGATTCCCCTATATTGCCGTGTTTTCATGCACCTCGGTGACACAGGGGAAGCTATGAGAGGTGTGTGAAAACACGGCTGTAGGGGAAGCTGTGGTAGGTGCGCGAAAACACAGCGATGTAGGAGAATGTATGAGAGGTGCACGAAAACACGGTGAAATATGGGAAGTTAGGAGAGGTACGCAAAATCACAGCAATGTAGGGAAAGCTATGGCAGGTGCAGGAAAACACGGCGATATAGGGGAAGCTATGCGAGGTGCACGAAAATAGGACAATATAGGGGAAGCTATGGGAAGTGCGGGAAAACACAGCGATTAAGGAGAAGGCATGAGGGGTGTGCAAAAACAAAGCAATACAGGGGAATCTATGAAAGGTGCGCGAAAACAGCGATATAGCTGAAGATATGGGAGGTTCGCGAAGACACGGTGATATAGGGGATGGTATGAGAGGTGCACGAAAATACCGCAATGTAGGAGAATGTATGAGAGGTGCACGAAAAAGCAGTGATACAGGGGAAGTTGTGAGAGGTGAGGGAAAACACGGCGATATCGGGGAAGCTATGTGAGGTGCTTAAAAACAGAGCGATATATTGGAAGGTATAAGATGTGTGCAAAAACAGCGATTTGGGGGAAGGTGTGGGAGGTGTGCAAAATCACTGCAATATAGGGTTAGCTATACGAGGTGCACGAGAACACAGTGATATCGGGGAATCTATGGGAGGTGTCTGAAAACACTGCAATATGGGGGAAGCTATGAGAGGTGCATGAAAAAAACAACGATTTAGGGAAAGGTATGAGAGTTGTGCGAAAACACAGCGATATCGGGGAATCTATGGGAGGTGCGCGAAAACAGCGCAATATAAGGGAAGCTATGAGAGGTGCGTGTAATGTCGGCAATATAGGGGAAGGTGTGAGAGATGCGCGAAAACACGGCGATATGGAGGAAGCTATAAGAGGTGCACGAAAACACAGCGACAAAGGGGAAGCTATGAGAGGTGTGCGAAAACACAGCGATAAAGGGAAAGCTATGGTAGGTGCGTCAAAATACAGTGATGTAGCGGAACGTATGAGAGGCGTGCAAAAACATAGCAATATAGGGGAAGGTATGAGCGTGCGCAAGAACACGGTGATACAGGGCATTGTATCAGAGGTGTGCTAAAACACAGTGATATAGGGGAAGACATGAGAGGTGCGCGAACACACGGCGATATACATGAAGGTTTGAGAGGTGCGCGAAAACATGGCGATATAGGGGAAGGTATGAGATATGAGCGAAAACACAGCTAAAAAGTGTAAGGTATGGGAGGTGCGCGAGCACACGGCGATATAGGCAAAGCTATGAGGGGCGCGCGAGCACACGGTGATATAGGCAAAGCAATGAGAGGTGCGCGAGAACAGCGATATAGGAGAAGCTATGAGAGGTGTGCGAAGACACAGCAATACAGGGGAAGGTATGAGAGTGCGCAAAAACACGGCAATAAAGGGCAATATATCAGAGGTGCGCTAAAACACAGCATCATAGGGGAAGGTATGAGAGAGCAAAAACACAGCGATATAGGGGAGGCTGCGGGAGGTGCAAGAAAACACAGTGAGATAGCGGAATGTATTAGAGGTGCGCGAAAACGCTGCGATATAGGGGAAAGTATGAGAGGTGTGCAAAAACACGGCGATGTAGGGTGAGGCATGAGAGGTGCGCGAAAACATGGCGAAGTATGGGAATGTATGAGAGTGGCACGAAAACACGGCGAAATAGGGGAAGTTATGGGGGAGAGCGAAAACAGAGCGATATAGGGGAAGGTATGAGAGGTGCGCGAAAACACGGCGATATATGGGAAGCTATGGGAGGTGCGTGAAAACACAGTGATATAGAGGAAGCTAGAGGTAGAAGAGGCGTGAAAAAACACGGCAATATAGGGGAAGGTATGAGAGGTGCGAGAAAACACAGTGATATAGGGGATGCTATGGGAGGTGCATTAGAACATGGTGATATAGGAGAATGTAAATGAGGTGCGTGAAAAAACAATGATTTAGGATAAGGTATGAGAGGTGCACGAAAACACAGCGATACAGGGGAAGCTATGGTTGGTGCATGAAAACAAAATGATGTAGCGGAAGGTAGGAGAGGCGTGAAAAAACACGGCGATATAGGGGAAGGTATGAGAGTGCGCGAAAACACAGCGATACAAGGCAATATATCAGAGGTGCGCCAAAAAACACAGCCACATAGGGGAAGGTAAGAGAGAGCAAAAACACAGCGATATTGGGGAAGCTGCGGGAGATGCGCAAAAACACTGCGATATCGGGGAAGGTATGAGAGGCGTGCAAAAACACAGCGATATATGGTAAGGCATGAAAGGTGTGCGAAAACACGGCGATATATGAGAAGCTATGGGAGGTGCATGAAAACACAGTGATATAGAGGAAGCTATAGGAGATGCGAGAAAACACGGCGATATAGGAGAGGTATGAGAAATGAGTGAAAACTCAGCTAAGAAGGAGACGGTATGAGAGGTGCGCAAAAACACGGTGATATAGGGAAATCTATGAAGATGCGGGAAAACACAGCGATATATGGTAAGCTATGGGTGGTGCATTAGAACATGGTGATACAGGAGAATGTATGCGAGGTGCGCGAAAACGCGGCGATACAGGGGAATGTATGAGAGGTTAGGGAAAACATGGCAATATAGGGGGAAGCTATGTGAGGTGCGCAAAAACAGAGTGATTTTGAGGAAGGTAAATGAGGTGCGCGAATAGAGCGATTTTGGGGATGCTGTGGGAGGTGCGGGAAAACACGGTGACATAGGGGAAGATATGAGAGGTGCATGAGAAAACAATGATTTAGGGTAAGGTATGAGAGGTGCGCAATAAAACAGCGATATGGGGGAATCTATGGGAGGTGCGCGAAAACAGCGCAATATAAGGGAAGCTATGAGAGGTGCGTGAAATTTCGGCGATATAGAAGAAGGTATCAGAGGTGAATGCAAACACAGCGATATAGGGGAAGGTATGAGAGGTGCGCAAAAACACAGCGATACAGGGGAAGCTATGGTAGGTGAGTGAAAACAAAGTGATGTAACGGAAGGTAGGAGAGGCGTGAAAAAACACGGCGATATAGGGGACGGTATGAGAGTGCACGAAAACATGGCGATACAGGGCAATGTATCAGAGGTGCGCCAAAAAACACAGCCATATAGGGGAAGGTATGAGAGAGCAAAAACACAGCGATATAGGGGAAGTTGCGGGAGGTGCATGAAAACACAGCTAAAAAGGGGAAGGTATAAAAGGTGCGCGAGAACTTGGCAATATAGGCAAAGCTATGACAGGTGCGTGAAAACACTGCGATATATGGGAAGCTATGGGAGGTGCGTCAAAACACAGCTATATAGGGGAAAGTATGAGAGGTGCGAGAAAACACAGCGATATAGGGGAAGCTATGGGAGGTGCATTAGAACATGGTGAAATAGGAGAATGTATGCGAGGTGTGGGAAAACACTGCGATATAGGGGAAGATATGAGAGGTGCGTGAAAAAACAATGGTTCAGGGTAAGGTATGAGAGGTGCGCGAAAACACAGCGATATGACGTAATCTATGGGAGGTTCGCAAAAACAGCGCAATATAAGGGAAACTATGAGAGGTGCATGAAATTTCGGCGATATAGATGAAGGTATGAGAGGTGAATGCAAACACAGCGATATAGGGGAAGGTATGAGAGCTGCGCGAAAACACGGCGATATAGAGGAAGCTATGAGAGGTGCGCGAAAACGCAGCGATACAGGGGAAGCTATGGTAGGTGCGTGAAAACAAAGTGATGCTGCGGAAGGTAGGAGAGGCGTGAAAAAACACGGCGATATAGGGGAATGTATGAGAGTGCGCAAAAACACGGCGATATATTGGAAGCTATTGGAGTTGAAGAAAACATAGCGATATAGGGGAAGGTATGAGAGGTGCACGAAAACACAGCGATATAGTGGAAGATCTGAGACGTGCGCGAAAACAGAGCGATATAGGGGAAGATATGAGAATCGTGTGAAAAGACAGCGATAGAGCAGAAGGAATGAGATGTGCACAGAAACACAGCAATATAGGGGAAGCTATGGGAGGTGCGTGAAAACACAGTAATATATGGAAAGGTATGGGACGTGCACGAAAACACAGCGATATCGTTGATGGTAAGAGAGGTGCACGATGTAGGAGAATGTATGAGAGTTGCGCGAAAACACAGCAATATAGGGGAAGTTATGAGAGGTGATCGAAAACACAGCTATGTAGGGGAAGTTATGAGTGGTGCACGAAAACACGGCGATATAGGGGAATCTGTAAGAGGTGAGCGTAAACACAGCGATATAGGGGAAGGTATGAGATGTGCTCGAAAACAGAGCAATATGGGGAAGTTATGAGAGGTTAGCGAAAGCACAGCAATATAAGGGAAGTTATGAGAGGTGAGCGAAAACACAGCTATATAGCGGAAGTTATGAGAGGTGCACGAAAACACGGTGATATAGGGGAAGCTCTAAGAGGTGAGCCAAAACACAGCGATATAGGGGAAGGTATGAGAGTTGTGCAAAAACACGGCGACGTAGGGGAATGTATGAGAGTTGCGAGAAAACAGCGATATACGGGAGCTATGGGAATGGCATGAAAACACGGCGATATAGGAGAAGGTATGAGAGGTGTGTAAAAACATGGCAATATATGGGAAGCTATGATAGGTGTACAAAAACACTGCGATATATGGGAAGCTATGGGAGGTGCACAAAATCACAGCGATATAGGGGAAGGGATGAGAGGTGCGCGAAAACACAGCTAAAAAGTGGAAGGTATGAGTGGTGCGTGAGAACACGGCGATATAGGCAAAGATATGTGAGGTGAGCAAAAACACAGCTAAAAAATGGAAGGTATGAGAGCTGCGTTAAAGCACAGCGAAGTAGGGGATGTTATGAGAGATGTGCGAAAACACAGCGATTTGGTGGAAACTATGAGAGGTGTGCGAAAACATCGCAATATATGGGAAGCTATAAGAGGTGCACGAAAACACTGAGATACATGGGAAGCTATGGGCGGCGCGTGAAAACAGGGCGATATAGGGGAAGTTGAGGGAGGTGCACGAGATCACATCGATATAGGGGACGTGATGAGAGATGCGCGAAAACACAGCGATATAGAGGAAGCTATAGGAGGTGCGTGAAAACACGGCGATATAGGAGAAGGTATGAGAGATGAGCGAAAACTCAGGTATAAAGGGAAACTTATGAGAGGTGCGCAAAAACATGGCGATATAATCAAAGCTATGAGAGATGGGCAAAAACACAGCGATATAGGGGAAGCTATGGGAGGTGCGCCAAAACACAGCAATCTAATGGAATCAATCAGAGGTGCGCGAGGACACAGCGATATAGAGGAAGGTATGAGAGGCACACAAAAACACAGTGATATAGTGGAAGCTATGGGAGATATGCCAATAACAGCAATATAGGGTAAGCTATGAGAGGTGCGCAAAAACAGTGCTATAGCGGAAGCTATGGGAGGTGCGCCAATGCACAGCGACATATGGGAAGTTATGGATGTTGCGCGGAAATACAGCAATATACAGGAAGGTATGGGACGTGCATGGATACGCAGTGATATAGTGGAAGATATGAGAGGTGCACGAAAACACGGCGAAATAGGGGAAGCTATAAGAGGTGAGCGAAAATATAATGATATTGGGGAAGCTATGGGAGGTGGCGGAAAACACAGTGATATAGAGGAAGCTATGAGAGGTGCATGAAAACACAGCGATATAGGGGATGCTATGGGAGGTGCGTGAAAACACAGCGCTATTGGGAACTTTATGAGAGGTGCGCAAAAACACGGCGATATATGAGAAGCTATGGTAGGTGCGTGAAAACACAGCGATTTATGTGACGGTATGAGAGGGAAGCGAAAACACAGCGATAGAGCGGAAGCTAAGGGATATGCGTGAAAATACAGCAATATAGGGGAAGCTCTGTGACGTGCGCGAAAACACGGCGATATAGGAGAAGCTACAGGAGGTGCGCAAAAACACGGCAATATAGGAGAAGGTATGAGAGATGAGCAAAAACTCATCTATAAAGGGAAACATATCAGAGGTGCGCAAAAACATGGCGATGTAGGGGAAGGTATGAGAGGTGCGCAAAACACAGCGATATAGGGGAAGCTATGGGAGGGGTGCAAAATCACAGCGATATAGGGGAAGGGATGTGAGGTGCGAGAAAACACAGCGATATAGGGGTAGCTATGGGAGGTGCACAAAAACACAGCGATATAGGGTAAGGTCTGAGAAATGCGCAAAAACATGGCGATATAGGCAAATCTATGAGATGTGAGCAAAAACACAGCGATATAGGGGAAGCTATCGGAGGTGTGCAAAAACACAACGATATAGGGGAAGCTATGGGAGGTTCTTGAAAACACGCAATATATGGGAAGGTATGGGACGTGCACGAAAACACAGCGATATCGTTGAAGGTAGGAGAGGTGCGTGAAAACACGGCGATGTAGGAGAATGTATGAGAGGAGCACGAAAACTCAGCAATATAGGGGAAGTTATGAGAGATGAGCTAAAACACAGCGATATAGGGGAAGGTATGAGAGGTGTACGAAAACACAGTGATATAGGTGAAGCTACGGGAGGTGCGCGAAAACACGTCGATTTACGTGAAGGAATGAGAAATGTTTGAAAACACGTCGTTGTAAAGGAAGCGATGAGAGGTGCGCAAAAACGCAGTGATATAGTGGAAGCTACAGGATGTGCGCGAAAACACAGCGATATCATTGAAGGTAAGAGAGGTGTGCAAAAACATGGCGATGTAGGAGAATGTATGAGAGGTGCGCGAAAACATGGCAATATAGGGGAAGTTATGAGAGGTGAGCGAAAACACAGCTATATAGGGGAGTTATGAGAGGAACACGAATACACAGTGATTTAGGGGAAGCTATAAGAGGTGCGCAAAAACATGGTGATGTAGGGGAATGTATGAGAGGTGCGCAAAACACAGCGATATAGGGGAAGCTATGGGAGGGGTGCAAAATCACAGTGATATAGGGGTAGCTATGGGAGGTGCGCAAAAACACAGCGATATAGGGTAAGGTCTGAGAGATGCGCAAAAA
The DNA here is from genome assembly GCF_030028105.1 of Mobula birostris. Lineage (NCBI taxonomy): Eukaryota > Metazoa > Chordata > Chondrichthyes > Myliobatiformes > Myliobatidae > Mobula > Mobula birostris. The sequence continues at coordinate 1,112,763 of NW_027274967.1, forward strand.
CACGGCGATATAGGCAAATCTATGAGATGTGAGCAAAAACACAGCGATATAGGGGAAGCTATCGGAGGTGAGCCAAAGCACAGCAATATAGGGGAAGCTATCAGAGGTGCGCAAAAACACAGCGATATAGGGGGAGCTATGGTAGGTTCTTGAAAACACGCAATATATGGAAAGGTATGGGACGTGCGCGAAAACACAGTGATATCGTTGAAGGTAAGAGAGGTGCGTGAAAACACGGCGATGTAGGAGAATGTATGAGAGGAGCACGAAAACTCAGCAATATAGGGGAAGTTATGAGAGATGAGCTAAAACACAGCGATATAGGGGAAGGTATGAGAGGTGTACGAAAACACAGTGATATAGGTGAAGCTACGGGAAGTGCGCAAAAACACGTCGATTTACGTGAAGGAATGAGAAGTGTGTGAAAACATGTCGATAAAAAGGAAGCGATGAGAGGTGCGCGAAAACGCAGTGATATAGTGGAAGCTACAGGATGTGCGCGAAAACACAGCGATATCGTTGAAGGTAAGAGAGGTGCGCGAAAACACAGCAATATAGGGGAAGTTATGAGAGGTGAGCGAAAACACAGCTATATAGGGGAGTTATGAGAGGTGCGCGTATACACAGCGATTTAGGGGAAGCTATAAGAGGTGCGCAAAAACATGGCGATGTAGGGGAATGTATGAGAGGTGCGCAACACACAGTGATATAGGGAAAGCAATGGGAGGGGCGCAAAATCACAGCGATATAAGGGAAGGGATGAGAGATGCGCGAAAACACAGCGATATAGGGTAAGGTCTGAGAGGTGTGCGAAGACACAGTGATATAGGCAAATCTATGAGATGTGAACAAAAACACAGCGATATAGGGGAAGCTATCGGAGGTGCGCAAAAACACAACGATATAGGGGAAGCTATGGGAGGTTCTTGTAAACATGCAATATATGGGAAGGTATGGGACGTGCGTGAAAACACAGCGATATCGTTGAAGGTAGGAGAGGTGCATGAAAACACGGCGATGTAGGAGAATGTATGAGAGGAGTGCGAAAACACAGCAATATAGGGGAAGTTGTGAGAGGTGAGCTAAAACACATCGATATAGGGGAACATATGAGAGCTGCAAAAAAACAGCGATATAGGGGTAGCTATGGGAGTTGCGTGAAAACACGACGATATATGGGAAGCTATGAGAGTTGCGTGAAAGCAGAGCGATATAGAGGAAGCTATGAGAGGTGCGCGAAAGCAGAGCGATACAGGGGAATTGAAGAGAGGTGCACGTGATCACAGCGACATAGAGGAAGCTATGAGAGGTGCGCGAAAACACAGCCCTAAAGGAGAATGTATGAGAGGCCGGTGAAAACACAGCGATATATGGGAGGCTATGGGAGTTGCGTGAAAACACGGCGTTATAGGCGAAGGTATGGGAGGTGTGTGAAAACATCGCAATATATGGGAAGCTATGAGAGGTGCGCGAAAACACTGCGATACATGGGAAGCTATGGGAGGCGCGTGAAAACAGGGCGACATAGGGGAAGTTGCGAGAGGTGCACGAGATCACATCGATATAGGGAACGCAATGACAGGTGCGCGAAAACGCAACGATATACAGCACGGTATATCAGGTGCGTGAAAACAGTGACATACGGGTAGGTATGCAAGGTGCTTGAAAAAGCAGTGATATAGGGGAAGGTATGCGAGGTGCTTGAAAACACAATGATATAGGGGAAGGTATGAGAGTTGCGCAAAAACACGGCGGTGTAGGGGAAGCTATGGGAGGTGCCCGAAAACAGCGATATAGGGGAAGGTATGAGAGGCACGCGAAAACACAACGATACATGGTAAGCTATGGGAGGTGCGTGAAAACACAACGATATAGGGGAAGGTATGCGAGGTGCGCAAAAACACAGTGATGTAGGGGAAGCTTTGGGTTGTACCTGAAAACACAGTGATATTGGGGAAGCTATGAGAGGTGCGCGAAAACACAGCGATATAGAGGAAGCTACGGGAGGTGCGCAAATTCACTACGATATAGGTGAAGGGATGAGAGGTACGTGAAAACTCATCGATATAGGAGAAATTATGGGAGGTTCCCAAAAACACAGCTATATAGGGGAAGGTATGAGATGTGCTCGAAAACAGAGCAATATGGGGAAGTTATGAGAGGTTAGCGAAAGCACAGCAATATAAGGGAAGTTATGAGAGGTGAGCGAAAACACAGCTATATAGCGGAAGTTATGAGAGGTGCACGAAAACACGGTGATATAGGGGAAGCTCTAAGAGGTGAGCCAAAACACAGCGATATAGGGGAAGGTATGAGAGTTGTGCAAAAACACGGCGACGTAGGGGAATGTATGAGAGTTGCGAGAAAACAGCGATATACGGGAGCTATGGGAATGGCATGAAAACACGGCGATATAGGAGAAGGTATGAGAGGTGTGTAAAAACATGGCAATATATGGGAAGCTATGATAGGTGTACAAAAACACTGCGATATATGGGAAGCTATGGGAGGTGCACAAAATCACAGCGATATAGGGGAAGGGATGAGAGGTGCGCGAAAACACAGCTAAAAAGTGGAAGGTATGAGTGGTGCGTGAGAACACGGCGATATAGGCAAAGATATGTGAGGTGAGCAAAAACACAGCTAAAAAATGGAAGGTATGAGAGCTGCGTTAAAACACAGCGAAGTAGGGGATGTTATGAGAGATGTGCGAAAACACAGCGATTTGGTGGAAACTATGAGAGGTGTGCGAAAACATCGCAATATATGGGAAGCTATAAGAGGTGCACGAAAACACTGAGATACATGGGAAGCTATGGGCGGCGCGTGAAAACAGGGCGATATAGGGGAAGTTGAGGGAGGTGCACGAGATCACATCGATATAGGGGACGTGATGAGAGATGCGCGAAAACACAGCGATATAGAGGAAGCTATAGGAGGTGCGTGAAAACACGGCGATATAGGAGAAGGTATGAGAGATGAGCGAAAACTCAGGTATAAAGGGAAACTTATGAGAGGTGCGCAAAAACATGGCGATATAATCAAAGCTATGAGAGATGGGCAAAAACACAGCGATATAGGGGAAGCTATGGGAGGTGCGCCAAAACACAGCAATCTAATGGAATCAATCAGAGGTGCGCGAGGACACAGCGATATAGAGGAAGGTATGAGAGGCACACAAAAACACAGTGATATAGTGGAAGCTATGGGAGATATGCCAATAACAGCAATATAGGGTAAGCTATGAGAGGTGCGCAAAAACAGTGCTATAGCGGAAGCTATGGGAGGTGCGCCAATGCACAGCGACATATGGGAAGTTATGGATGTTGCGCGGAAATACAGCAATATACAGGAAGGTATGGGACGTGCATGGATACGCAGTGATATAGTGGAAGATATGAGAGGTGCACGAAAACACGGCGAAATAGGGGAAGCTATAAGAGGTGAGCGAAAATATAATGATATTGGGGAAGCTATGGGAGGTGGCGGAAAACACAGTGATATAGAGGAAGCTATGAGAGGTGCATGAAAACACAGTGATATAGGGGATGCTATGGGAGGTGCGTGAAAACACAGCGCTATTGGGAACTTTATGAGAGGTGCGCAAAAACACGGCGATATATGAGAAGCTATGGTAGGTGCGTGAAAACACAGCGATTTATGTGACGGTATGAGAGGGAAGCGAAAACACAGCGATAGAGCGGAAGCTAAGGGATATGCGTGAAAATACAGCAATATAGGGGAAGCTCTGTGACGTGCGCGAAAACACGGCGATATAGGAGAAGCTACAGGAGGTGCGCAAAAACACGGCAATATAGGAGAAGGTATGAGAGATGAGCAAAAACTCATCTATAAAGGGAAACATATCAGAGGTGCGCAAAAACATGGCGATGTAGGGGAAGGTATGAGAGGTGCGCAAAACACAGCGATATAGGGGAAGCTATGGGAGGGGTGCAAAATCACAGCGATATAGGGGAAGGGATGTGAGGTGCGAGAAAACACAGCGATATAGGGGTAGCTATGGGAGGTGCACAAAAACACAGCGATATAGGGTAAGGTCTGAGAAATGCGCAAAAACATGGCGATATAGGCAAATCTATGAGATGTGAGCAAAAACACAGCGATATAGGGGAAGCTATCGGAGGTGTGCAAAAACACAACGATATAGGGGAAGCTATGGGAGGTTCTTGAAAACACGCAATAGATGGGAAGGTATGGGACGTGCACGAAAACACAGCGATATCGTTGAAGGTAGGAGAGGTGCGTGAAAACACGGCGATGTAGGAGAATGTATGAGAGGAGCACGAAAACTCAGCAATATAGGGGAAGTTATGAGAGATGAGCTAAAACACAGCGATATAGGGGAAGGTATGAGAGGTGTACGAAAACACAGTGATATAGGTGAAGCTACGGGAGGTGCGCGAAAACACGTCGATTTACGTGAAGGAATGAGAAATGTTTGAAAACACGTCGTTGTAAAGGAAGCGATGAGAGGTGCGCAAAAACGCAGTGATATAGTGGAAGCTACAGGATGTGCGCGAAAACACAGCGATATCATTGAAGGTAAGAGAGGTGTGCAAAAACATGGCGATGTAGGAGAATGTATGAGAGGTGCGCGAAAACATGGCAATATAGGGGAAGTTATGAGAGGTGAGCGAAAACACAGCTATATAGGGGAGTTATGAGAGGAACACGAATACACAGTGATTTAGGGGAAGCTATAAGAGGTGCGCAAAAACATGGCGATGTAGGGGAATGTATGAGAGGTGCGCAAAACACAGCGATATAGGGGAAGCTATGGGAGGGGTGCAAAATCACAGTGATATAGGGGTAGCTATGGGAGGTGCGCAAAAACACAGCGATATAGGGTAAGGTCTGAGAGATGCGCAAAAACACGGCGATATAGGCAAATCTATGAGATGTGAGCAAAAACACAGCGATATAGGGGAAGCTATCGGAGGTGAGCCAAAGCACAGCAATATAGGGGAAGCTATCAGAGGTGCGCAAAAACACAGCGATATAGGGGGAGCTATGGTAGGTTCTTGAAAACACGCAATATATGGAAAGGTATGGGACGTGCGCGAAAACACAGTGATATCGTTGAAGGTAAGAGAGGTGCGTGAAAACACGGCGATGTAGGAGAATGTATGAGAGGAGCACGAAAACTCAGCAATATAGGGGAAGTTATGAGAGATGAGCTAAAACACAGCGATATAGGGGAAGGTATGAGAGGTGTACGAAAACACAGTGATATAGGTGAAGCTACGGGAAGTGCGCAAAAACACGTCGATTTACGTGAAGGAATGAGAAGTGTGTGAAAACATGTCGATAAAAAGGAAGCGATGAGAGGTGCGCGAAAACGCAGTGATATAGTGGAAGCTACAGGATGTGCGCGAAAACACAGCGATATCGTTGAAGGTAAGAGAGGTGCGCGAAAACACAGCAATATAGGGGAAGTTATGAGAGGTGAGCGAAAACACAGCTATATAGGGGAGTTATGAGAGGTGCGCGTATACACAGCGATTTAGGGGAAGCTATAAGAGGTGCGCAAAAACATGGCGATGTAGGGGAATGTATGAGAGGTGCGCAACACACAGTGATATAGGGAAAGCAATGGGAGGGGCGCAAAATCACAGCGATATAAGGGAAGGGATGAGAGATGCGCGAAAACACAGCGATATAGGGTAAGGTCTGAGAGGTGCGCGAAGACACAGTGATATAGGCAAATCTATGAGATGTGAACAAAAACACAGCGATATAGGGGAAGCTATCGGAGGTGCGCAAAAACACAACGATATAGGGGAAGCTATGGGAGGTTCTTGTAAACATGCAATATATGGGAAGGTATGGGACGTGCGTGAAAACACAGCGATATCGTTGAAGGTAGGAGAGGTGCATGAAAACACGGCGATGTAGGAGAATGTATGAGAGGAGTGCGAAAACACAGCAATATAGGGGAAGTTGTGAGAGGTGAGCTAAAACACATCGATATAGGGGAACATATGAGAGCTGCAAAAAAACAGCGATATAGGGGTAGCTATGGGAGTTGCGTGAAAACACGACGATATATGGGAAGCTATGAGAGTTGCGTGAAAGCAGAGCGATATAGAGGAAGCTATGAGAGGTGCGCGAAAGCAGAGCGATACAGGGGAATTGAAGAGAGGTGCACGTGATCACAGCGACATAGAGGAAGCTATGAGAGGTGCGCGAAAACACAGCCCTAAAGGAGAATGTATGAGAGGCCGGTGAAAACACAGCGATATATGGGAGGCTATGGGAGTTGCGTGAAAACACGGCGTTATAGGCAAAGGTATGGGAGGTGTGTGAAAACATCGCAATATATGGGAAGCTATGAGAGGTGCGCGAAAACACTGCGATACATGGGAAGCTATGGGAGGCGCGTGAAAACAGGGCGACATAGGGGAAGTTGCGAGAGGTGCACGAGATCACATCGATATAGGGAACGCAATGACAGGTGCGCGAAAACGCAACGATATACAGCACGGTATATCAGGTGCGTGAAAACAGTGACATACGGGTAGGTATGCAAGGTGCTTGAAAAAGCAGTGATATAGGGGAAGGTATGCGAGGTGCTTGAAAACACAATGATATAGGGGAAGGTATGAGAGTTGCGCAAAAACACGGCGGTGTAGGGGAAGCTATGGGAGGTGCCCGAAAACAGCGATATAGGGGAAGGTATGAGAGGCACGCGAAAACACAACGATACATGGTAAGCTATGGGAGGTGCGTGAAAACACAACGATATAGGGGAAGGTATGCGAGGTGCGCAAAAACACAGTGATGTAGGGGAAGCTTTGGGTTGTACCTGAAAACACAGTGATATTGGGGAAGCTATGAGAGGTGCGCGAAAACACAGTGATATAGAGGAAGCTACGGGAGGTGCGCAAATTCACTACGATATAGGTGAAGGGATGAGAGGTACGTGAAAACTCATCGATATAGGAGAAATTATGGGAGGTTCCCAAAAACACAGCTATATAGGGGAAGGTATGGGAGGTGCGGGAAATCACAGCAATATAGGGGAAGGTATGAGAGGTGCGCGAAAACACAGTGATATAGCGGAAGCTACGGGAGGTGCGCGAAAACACGTCGATTTACGTGAAGGAATGAGAGGTGTGTGAAAGCACGTCGATATAAAGGAAGCGATGAGAGGTCCGCAAAAATGCAGCAATATAATTGAAGCTGCAGGATGCGCGCGAAAACACAGCGATATAGTTGAAGGTAAGAGAGGTGCGCGAAAACACGGCGATAAAGAGGAAAGTATGAGAGGTGCGCGAAAACACAGCGATGTAGTGGAATCTATGAGAGGTACGCGAAAACACGGCGATATAGGGGAAGGTATGACAGGTGAGAGAAAACGCAGCTCTGTAGTGGAAGGTATGAGAGCTGCGAGAAAACCCGTCGATATAGTGGACCCTAAGAGAGGTGCACGATAACACCACGATGTAGGGGAAGATATGAGAGGTGCGCGAAAACACAGCGATATATGAGAAGCTATGAGAGGTGACCAAAAACACAGTGGTATAGGGGAAGCTACGGGAAGTGCGCAAAATCACAGCAATGTAGGAGAAGGGATGAGAGGTGCGTGAAAACACATCGATATAGGGGAAGTTATGGGAGGTTCTCGGAAAAAAAGCTATAGAGGGGAAGGTATGGGAGGTGCGCGAAAACACAGTGATATAGGTGAATCTACGGGAGGTGCGCGAAAACACGTCGATTTACGTGAAGGAATGAGAAGTGTGTGAAAACACGTCGTTGTAAAGGAAGCGATGAGAGGTGCACAAAAACGCAGTGATATAGTGGAAGCTACAGGATGTACGCGAAAACACAGCGATATCATTGAAGGTAAGAGAGGTGCGCAAAAACATGGCGATGGAGGAGAATGTATGAGGGGTGCGCGAAAACATGGCAATATAGGGGAAGTTATGAGAGGTGAGCGAAAACACAGCTATATAGGGGAGTTATGAGAGGTGCGCGAATACACAGCGATTTAGGGGAAGCTATAAGAGGTGCGCAAAAACATGGCGATGTAGGGGAATGTATGAGAGGTGCGCAAAACACAGCGATATAGGGGAAGCTATGGGAGGGGTGCAAAATCACAGTGATATAGGGGTAGCTATGGGAGGTGCGCGAAAACACAGCGATATAGGGTAAGGTCTGAGAGATGCACAAAAACATGGCGATATAGGCAAATCTATGAGATGTGAGCAAAAACACAGCGATATAGGGGAAGCTATCGGAGGTGAGCCAAAACACAGCAATATAGCGGAAGCTATCAGAGGTGCGCAAAAACACAGCGATATAGGGGAAGCTATGGGAGGTTCTTGAAAACACGCAATATATGGAAAGGTATGGGACGTGCGCGAAAACACAGTGATATCGTTGAAGGTAGGAGAAGTGCGTGAAAACACGGCGATGTAGGAGAATGTATGAGAGGAGCACGAAAACTCAGCAATATAGGGGAAGTTATGAGAGATGAGCTAAAACACAGCGATATAGGGGAAGGTATGAGAGGTGTACGAAAACACAGTGATATAGGTGAAGCTACGGGAGGTGCGCAAAAACACGTCGATTTACGTGAAGGAATGAGAAGTGTGTGAAAACATGTCGATAAAAAGGAAGCAATGAGAGGTGCGCGAAAACGCAGTGATATAGTGGAAGCTACAGAATGTGCGCGAAAACACAGCGATATCGTTGAAGGTAAGAGAGGTGCGCGAAAACACGGCGATGTAGGAGAATGTATGAGAGGTGCGCGAAAACACAGCAATATAGGGGAAGTTATGAGAGGTGAGCGAAAACACAGCTATATAGGGGAAGTTATGAGAGGTGCGCATATACACAGCGATTTAGGGGAAGCTATAAGAGGTGCGCAAAAACATGGCGATGTAGGGGAATGTATGAGGGGTGCGCAACACACAGTGATATAGGGAAAGCAATGGGAGGGGTGCAAAATCACAGCGATATAGGGGAAGGGATGTGAGGTGCGTGAAAACACGGCGATATAGGAGAAGGTATGAGAGATGAGCGAAAACTCAGGTATAAAGGGAAACTTATGAGAGGTGCGCAAAAACATGGCGATATAATCAAAGCTATGAGAGATGGGCAAAAACACAGCGATATAGGGGAAGCTATGGGAAGTGCGCCAAAACACAGCAATCTAATGGAATCAATCAGAGGTGCGCGAGGGCACAGCGATATAGAGGAAGGTATGAGAGGCACACAAAAACACAGTGATATAGTGGAAGCTATGGGAGATATGCCAATAACAGCAATATAGGGTAAGCTATGAGAGGTGCGCAAAAACAGTGCTATAGCGGAAGCTATGGGAGGTGCGCCAATGCACAGCGATATATGGGAAGTTATGGATGTTGCGCGGAAACACAGCAATATACGGGAAGGTATGGGACGTGCGTGGATACGCAGTGATATAGTGGAAGATATGAGAGGTGCACGAAAACACGGCGAAATAGGGGAAGCTATAAGAGGTGAGCGAAAACATAATGATATTGGGGAAGCTATGGGAGGTGCCGGAAAACACAGTGATATAGAGGAAGCTATGAGAGGTGCGTGAAAACACAGCAATATAGGGGATGCTATGGGAGGTGCGTGAAAATACAGCGATATAGGGGAAGCTATGAGAGGTGCGTGAAAGCACAGCGATATAGGGATGCTATGGGAGGTGCGTGAAAACACAGCGCTATTGGGATATTTATGAGAGGTGCACAAAAACACGGCGATATATGAGAAACTATGGTAGGTGCACGAAAACACAGCGATTTATGTGACGGTATGAGAGGGAAGTGAAAACACAGCAATAGAGCGGAAGCTATGGGATATGCGTGAAAACACAGCAATATAGGGGAAGTTCTGTGACGTGCGCGAAAACACGGCGATATAGGAGAAGCTACAGGAGGTGCGCGAAAACACGGCGATATAGGAGAAGGTATGAGAGATGAGCAAAAACTCATCTATAAAGGGAAACTTATCAGAGGTGCACAAAAACATGGCGATATAGTCATAGCTATGAGAGATGAATGAAAAAACAGCAATATATGGGAAGCTATGGGAGGTGTGCCAAAACACAGCAATATATGGGAAGGTATGGGACGTGCGCGAAAACTCAGCGATATCGTTGAAGGTAAGAGAGGTGTGCGAAAACATGGCGATGTAGGAGAATGCATGAGAGGTGCGTGAAAACATGGCAATATAGGGGAAGTTATGAGAGGTTAGCGAAAACACAGCGATATAGGGGAATTTATGAGGGGTGCCCGAATACACAGCGATGTAGGGGAATATATGAGAGGTGCGCAAAACACGGCGATATTCAGGAAGCTGTGGAAGGTGAGCAAAAACACAGCGATATAGGGGAAGCTATGGGAGGTGCGCGAAAACACAGCGATATAGGGTAAGGTATGAGAGGTGCACAAAAACACGGCGATATAGGCGAATCTATGAGATGTGAGCAAAAGCACAGCGATTTAGGGGAAGCTATCGGAGGTGTGCCAAAACACGGCGATATAGGGGAAGCTATGGGAGGTGCCCGAAAACAGAGCGATATAGGGGAAGGTATGAGAGGCACGCGAAAACACAGCGATACATGGTAAGCTATGGGAGGTGCGTGAAAACACAACGATATAGGGGAAGGTATGCGAGGTGCGCAAAAACACAGCAATGTAGGGGAAGCTTTGGGATGTACCTGAAAACACAGCGATATTGAGGAAACTATGAGAGGTGCGCGAAAACACAGCGATATAGAGGAAGCTACGGGAGGTGCGCAAATTCACTACGATATAGGTGAAGGGATGAGAGGTACGTGAAAACTCATCGATATAGGAGAAATTATGGGAGGTTCCCAAAAACACAGCTATATAGGGGAAGGTATGGGAGGTGCGGGAAATCACAGCAATATAGGGGAAGGTATGAGAGGTGCGCGAAAACACAGTGATATAGCGGAAGCTACGGGAGGTGCGTGAAAACACGTCGATTTACGTGAAGGAATGAGAGGTGTGTGAAAGCACGTCGATATAAAGGAAGCGATGAGAGGTCCGCAAAAATGCAGCAATATAATTGAAGCTGCAGTATGCGCGCGAAAACACAGCGATATAGTTGAAGGTAAAAGAGGTGCGCGAAAACACGGCGATAAAGAGGAAAGTATGAGAGGTGCGCGAAAACACAGCGATGTAGTGGAATCTATGAGAGGTACGCGAAAACACGGCGATATAGGGGAAGGTATGACAGCTGAGAGAAAACGCAGCTCTGTAGTGGAAAGTATGAGAGCTGCGCGAAAACCCGTCGATATAGTGGACCCTAAGAGAGGTGCACGATAACACCACGATGTAGGGGAAGATATGAGAGGTGCGCGAAAACACAGTGGTATAGGAGAAGCTACAGGAAGTGTGCAAAATCACAGCAATGTAGGGGAAGGGATGAGAGGTGCGTGAAAACACATCGATATAGGGGAAGCTACAGGATGTGCGCGAAAACACAGCGATATCGTTGAAGGTAAGAGAGGTGCGCGAAAACACGGCGATGTAGGAGAATGTATGAGAGGTGCGCGAAAACACAGCAATATAGGGGAAGTTATGAGAGGTGAGCGAAAACACAGCTATATAGGGGAGTTATGAGAGGAACACGAATACACAGTGATTTAGGGGAAGCTATAAGAGGTGCGCAAAAACATGGCGATGTAGGGGAATGTATGAGAGGTGCGCAAAACACAGCGATATAGGGGAAGCTATCGGAGGTGCGCAAAAACACAACGATATAGGGGAAGCTATGGGAGGTTCTTGAAAACATGCAATATATGGGAAGGTATGGGACGTGCGCGAAAACACAGCGATATCGTTGAAGGTAGGAGAGGTGCATGAAAACATGGCGATGTAGGGGAAGTTATGAGAGGTTAGCGAAAACACAGCGATATAGGGGAATTTATGAGGGGTGCCCGAATACACAGCGATGTAGGGGAATATATGAGAGGTGCGCAAAACACGGCGATATTCAGGAAGCTGTGGAAGGTGAGCAAAAACACAGCGATATAGGGGAAGCTATGAGAGGTGAGCGAAAACACAGCTATATAGGGGAGTTATGAGAGGAACACGAATACACAGTGATTTAGGGGAAGCTATAAGAGGTGCGCAAAAACATGGCGATGTAGGGGAATGTATGAGAGGTGCGCAAAACACAGCGATATAGGGGAAGCTATCGGAGGTGCGCAAAAACACAACGATATAGGGGAAGCTATGGGAGGTTCTTGAAAACATGCAATATATGGGAAGGTATGGGACGTGCGCGAAAACACAGCGATATCGTTGAAGGTAGGAGAGGTGCATGAAAACATGGCGATGTAGGAGAATGTATGAGAGGAGCGCGAAAACACAGCAATATAGGGGAAGTTGTGAGAGGTGAGCTAAAACACATCGATATAGGGGAACATATGAGAGCTGCAAAAAAACAGCAATATAGGGGAAGCTATGGGAGTTGCGTGAAAACACGGCGATATATGGGAAGCTATGAGAGTTGCGTGAAAGCAGAGCGATATAGGGGAAGCTATGAGAGGTGCGCGAAAGCAGAGCAATACAGGGGAATTGATGAGAGGTGCACGTGATCACAACGACATAGGGGAAGCTATGAGAGGTGCGCGAAAACACAGCCCTAAAGGAGAATGTATGAGAGGCCGGTGAAAACACAGCGATATATGGGAGGCTATGGGAGTTGCGTGAAAACACGGCATTATAGGCGAAGGTATGGGATGTGTGCGAAAAAAACGCAATATATGGGAAGCTATGAGAGGTGCGCGAAAACACTGCGATACATGGGAAGCTATGGGAGGCGCGTGAAAACAGAGCGACATAGAGGAAGTTGTGAGAGGTGCACGAGATCACATCGATATAGGGAACGCAATGACAGGTGCGCGAAAACGCAACAATATAGGGCACGGTATAACAGGTGCGTAAAAACACAGTGATATACAGGTAGGTATGCAAGGTGCTTGAAAACACAGTGATATAGGGGAAGGTATGCGAGGTGCGCTAAAACACAACGATATAGGGAAAGCTATGAGAGGTGCGCAAAAACACGGCGATATAGCAGAAGGTATGAGAGATGAGCGAAAACTCAGGTATAAAGAGAAACTTATGAGGGGTGCGCAAAAACATGGCGATATAGTCAAATCTATGAGAGATGAGCAAAAAAGCAGCGATATGGGGAAGCTATGGGAGGTGCGCAAAAACACAGCAATATAGTGGAAGCTATCAGAGGTGTGCGAGAACCCAGCGATATAGAAGAAGGTATGAGAGGCACGCAAAAACACAGTGATATAGCGGAAACTATGGGAGATATGCCAAAACACAGCAATATGGGGTAAGCTATGAGAACTGCTTGATAAAACAGTGATATAGGGGAAGGCATGAGAGGTGCACGAAAACACAATGATAGTGGGGAAGCTATGGGAGGTGCGGGAAAACAAAGCAATATAGAGGAAGCTATGAGAAGTGCGCGAAAACAGCGATATAGGGGAAGCTATGGGAGGTGCGCGAAAACACAGAGATTTAGGTGAAGGTATGAGAGGGAAACGGTAACACAGCGATAGAGGGGAAGCTATGGGAGATGCGTGAAAGCACAGCAATATAGGGGAAGCTCTGAGGCATGCGCGAAAAAAGCAATATAGGGGAAGCAATGAGAGGAGCGCAAATACAGCGATATAGGGGAAGGTATGGGAGGTGCACGAAAACGCGGCTATATAGGGTAAGCTATGAGAGGTGCGCGAAAACACAGCGATATAGGGGAAGCTATCAGAGGTGCGCAAACACATGGTGATATAGGGGAATGTATGAGAGGTGTGCAGAAACACGGCTGTATAGGGGATGGTATAAGAGTTGCACGAAAACACAGTGATGTAGGGGAAGCTATGAGAAGTGTGCAAAAGCATTGAAATATATAGCAAGCTATGAGAGGTGTGCGAAAACAGCGATATAGCGGAAGCTATGGGAGGTACGCGACAACATAGCAATATAGGGGAAGCTATGAGAGCTGCTTGATAACACAGCGATATAGAGGAAGATATGAGACGTACAGGAAAACACGGTGATATAGGGGAAGGTGTGAGAGGTGTGCAAAAACACAATGATATTGGGGAAGCTATGGGAGGTGTGCAAAAACACAGCAATACATAGGAAGGTATGAGTGATGCGCGAAAACACAGCCATAATGGGGAAGTTATGGAAGGTGCGTGGAAACACAGCGATAAGGGGAATGTATGGGAGGTGTGCGAAAACACAGCACTATATGGCAAGCTATGAGAGGTGTGAACAAACAGCGATATAGCGGAAGCTAAGGGAGGTATGCTACAACACAGCAATATGGTAAAGATTTGAGAGTTGCACGAAAACTCCAATACTCAGGAATCAATAAGAGGTAAGCGAAAACACAGTGATATAGGGGAAGGTATGACAGGTGTGCGAAAACACAATTATATTGGGGAAGCTGTGGGAGGTGCGCGAAAACACAACGATATTGGGGAAACTATGCGAGGTGCGCGAAAACATGGCGATATAGAGGAAGCTATGGGAGCTGCATGAAAACACTGCGAAATAGGAGAATGTATCAGTGGTGCATGAAAATTCTGCGATGAAGTCGAAGCTATGAGAGGTTCGCAAAAACATCGCAATATAAGGTAAGCTATGAGAGGTGTGCGAAAACAGCGATATAGTGGAAGCTATGGGAGGTATGCTACAACACAGCAATATAGGGCAAGATATGAGAGGTGCACGAAAACACGGTGATATACGGGAAGCTATGGGTGAAACACGTTGATATAGGGGAAGGTATGAGAGATGAGCAAAAGCTCATCTAAAAGGGTGAAGGTATGAGAGGTGCGTGAAAACACAACGATATTGGGGAAGTTAAGTGAGGTGTGCGAAAACACAGCGATATAGGGGAAGTTATGTGAGGTGCACGTAAACACATTGAGATAGGGGAAGCTATGAGAGCTGCGCAAAAACACGGCGATATAGGGGAAGGTAATGCAGGTGCACGAGAAAACAGTGATATAGGGGACGCTATGGGAGGTGCGCGAACACACGGTGATATACGTAAAGGTATGAGAGGTGCTTGAAAACAGGTCGATATAGGGGAAGCGACGAGAGGTGCGCGAAAATGCAGCGATATAGGGGACGATATGAGAGGTTCATGAAAACACAACGATATAGGGGAAAGTATCAGAGGTGCACAAAAACACCTCGAGGAAGCTGTGGGAGATGCCCGAAAACACAGCGATATAGAGGAAACAATCGGAGGTGCGCGAAAACACAGTGATATAGGGGAAACAATCGGAGGTGCGCGAAAACACAGAGATATAGGGAAAGCTATGGGTGGTGCATGAAAACGCGAAGATATAGGGGAAGGTATGAGAGTTAAGCGAAAACTTAATCTGAGGAAAGACATCCTTGCCATAGAGGGAGTACAAAGAAGGTTCACCAGATTGATTCCTGGGATGGCAGGACTTTCATATGAAGAAAGACTGGATGAACTGGGCTTGTACTCGTTGGAATTTAGAAGATTGAGGGGGGATCTGATTGAAACGTATAAAATCCTAAAGGGATTGGACAGGCTAGATGCAGGAAGATTGTTCCCGATGTTGGGGAAGTCCAGAACAAGCGGTCACAGTTTGAGGATAAATGGGAAGCATTTTAGGACCGAGATTAGGAAAAACTTCTTCACACAGAGAGTGGTGAATCTGTGGAATTCTCTGCCACAGGAAACAGTTGAGGCCAGTTCATTGGCTATAGTTAAGAGGGAGTTAGATATGGCCCTTGTGGCTACGGGGATCAGGGGGTATGGAGGGAAGGCTGGGGCGGGGTTCTGAGTTGGATGATCAGCCATGATCATAATAAATGGCGGTGCAGGCTCAAAGGGCCGAATGGCCAACTCCTGCACCTATTTTCTATGTTTCTATGTTTCTATATAGGGGAATGTATGAGAGGTGTGCAGAAACACGGCTGTAAAAGGATGGTATAAGAGGTGCGCAAAAACACAGTGATGTAGGGGAAGCTATGAGAAGTGTGCAAAAGCATTGCAATATATAGCAAGCTATGAGAGGTGTGAGCAAACAGCGATATAGCGGAAGCTAAGGGAGGTATGCTACAACACAGCAATATGGGAAAGATTTGAGAGGTGCACGAAAACACGGCGATATACAGGAAGCAATAAGAGGTAAGCGAAAACACAGCGATATAGGAGAAGGTTTGACAGGTGTGGGGAAGCTCTGGGAGGTGCGCGAAAACACAACGATATTGGGGAAGGTATGCGAGGTGCGTGAAAACAAGGCGATATAGAGGAAGTTATGGAAGGTGCGGGAAAGCAAGGCGATATAGGAGAATTTATCAGAGGTGTGCGAAAACACAGCAATTCAGGGGAAGCTAAGCCAGGTGCGCGAAAACACAGCGATATAGAGGCAGCTATGGGAGCTGCATGAAAACACTGCGGTATAGGAGAATGTATCAGTGGTGTGTGAAAATTCTGCGATGTAGGGGAAGCTATGAGAGGTGCGCAAAAACATCGCAATATAAGGTAAGCTATGAGGGATGTGCGAAAACAGCGATATAGCTGAAGCTATGGGAGGTATGCTACAATACAGCAATATAGGGCAATATATGAGAGGGTTACGAAAACACTGTGATATACGGGAAGCTATAAGAGGTGAGCAAAAACACAGCGTTATAGGAGAAGGTATGAGAGGTGTGCGAAAACACAATGATATTGGGGAAGCTATGGGAGGTGTGGGAAAACACAGCGATATATGGGGTAGGTATGAGAAGTGTGCGAAAACACAGCAATATAGGGGAAGATATGGGAGGTGTGCGAAATCACAGTGATAGAGGGGAAGTTATGAGAGGTGCATGTAAACACATTGATATAGGGGAAGCAATAGAGGTGCGCGAAAACACGGCGATATAGGGGAAGGTATGAGAGGTGCACGAAAAAACAGTGATATAGGGGACTATGGGAGGTGTACGAACACACGGTGATATACGTAAAGGCATGAGAGGTGCTTGAAAACAGGTCGATATAGGGGAAGCGACGAGAGGTGTGCGAAAATGCAGCGATATAGGGGATGGTATGAGAGGTGTGTGAAAACACAACGACATAGGGGAAGGTATCAGAGGTGCACAAAAACACAGCGATTTCGAGGAAGCTGTAGGAGATGCACGAAAACACAGTGATATAGGGGAAGCTATCAGAGGTGCGCGAAAACACAGCGATATAGGGGAAGCAATCGGAGGTGCGCAAAAACACAGTGATATAGGGGAAGCTATGGGTGGTGTGCAAAAACACAGCGATATAGAGGAAGGTATGATAGGCTCGCAAAAACACAGCGATATATGGGAAGCTATGGGAGGTGCATGAAAACGCGACAATATAGGGGAAAGTATGAGAGGTGCGTGAAACATGTCGATATAGGGGAAGGTATGAGAGTTTAGCGAAAACTTAGCCAAAAAGGGGAAGGTATGTGAGCTGCGTGAAAACACAGTGATTTAGGGGAAGCTATGAGAGCTGCGCGAAAACATCACAATATATGGCAAGCTATGAGAGGTGTGCAAAAACAGCGATATGGCGGAAGCTATGGGAGGCATACAAAAACATAGCAATATAGGGGAAGCTATGAGAGTCGTTTGATAACAGAGATATAGGGGAAGATATGAGAGGTGCGTGAAAACACGACAATATAGGGGAAGCAATGGGAAGTGTGCGAAAACACAGCGATACAGGAGAAGTTATGAGAGGTGCGCAAAAACACAGGCATATTGGGGCAGATATGGGAGGTGCGCGAAAACTCAGCTATAAGGGGAAGGTATGCGAGGTGTGTGAAAACACAGCGATATAGGGGAAGCTATGAGAGGTCTGCAAAAACACGGCGATATAGGGGCAGTTTTGAGAGGTGCGCGAAAACACATCGATACAAGGGAAGCTACGAGAAGTGCGCAAAACACATCGATATAGTGGAAGGTATGAGAGGTGCGCAAAAACACAACAATATAGGGAAAGGTATGAGAGGTGCACGAAAACATGGCGATATAGGGGAAGCTATGGGAGGTGTGCGAAAACACAATACTACAGCGGAATGTAAGAGGTGTGCGTGAAAACACAGCAATACAGGGGAAGCTGTGGGAGGTGCAAGAAAACACAGCAATGTATGGGAAGATATTAGACGTGCGTGAAAACAGTGATATAGGGGTAGGTATGCGAGGAGCGTGAAACACAGTGATATATGGGAAGCTATGGGAGGTGTGCGAAAACAGAGCGATTTTGGGGAAGGTATGAGAGGTGCGAGAAAACACAGCGATATAGGGGAAGCTATGAGAGGTGCGTGAAAACACATCAATATAGTGGAATTAATGAGAGGTGCACAAAAACACAACGACATAAGGGAAGGTATGCGAGCTGTGCGAAAACACGGCGATATAGGGGAAGGTATGACGGGTGCAAGACAACACAGCAATATAGGGGATGCTACGGGAGGTGCGTGAAAAGACGGCAATATAGGAGAAGGAATGAGAGGTGCGCGAAAACACAGCGATGTAGGGGAAGGTATGAGAGGTGTGCGAAAATACGGCGATACAGTGGAAGGTATGTGAGGTGCGCAAAAACGTAGTGATATAGTGGAAGCTATGAGAGCTGCTTGATAACACAGCGATATAGGGGAAGATATTAGAGGTACAGGAAAACACGGCGATATAGGGGAAGGTGTGAGAGGTGTGCAAAAACACAATGATATTGGGGAAGCTATGGGAGGTGTGCAAAACCACAGCAATACATAGGAAGGTATGAGTGATGCGCGAAAACACAGCCATAATGGGGAAGCTATGGAAGGTGCACAAAAACACAGCGGTAAGGGGAAGGTATGGGAGGTGTGCGAAAACACAGCGCTATAGGGGAAGCTATGAGAGGTGCGCAAAAACATCGCAATATATGGCAAGCTATGAGAGGTGTGAAAAAGCAGCCATATAGCGGAAGCTATGGGAGGTATGCTACAACACAGCAATATGGTAAAGATTTGAGAGGTGCACGAAAACATGGCGATATACAGGAAGCAATAAGAGGTAAGCGAAAACACAGCGATATAGGGGAAGGTATGACAGGTGTGAGAAAACACAATTATGTTGGGGAAGCTATGGGAGGTGCGTGAAAACACAGCGATATAGGGGAAGTTATGAGAGGTGTGTGAAATACGTCGATATAGGGGAAGTTATGAGAGATGAGCGAAAACTCAGCTAAAAAGGGGAAGTTATGAGAGGTGCGTGAAAACACAACGATATCGGGGAAGCTATGCAAGGTGCGCAAAAACATGGCAATATAAAGGAAGCTATGGGAGCTGCAGGAAAACATGGTGATATAGGAGAATTTATGAGAGGTGCGCGAAAACACAGCAATGTAGGGGAAGCTATGCGAGGTGCGCCAGAACACGGCTATATGGGGGAAGATATGAGAGGTGCGCAAAAACACAGCGATTTGGGGAAAGCGATGAGAGGTGCACAAAAACGTTGCAATATATGGGAAGCTATGAGAGGTGCGCGAAAACACGGCGAAAAATAGGAAGTTATGGGATGTGTGTGAAAACACAGCGATATGAGGTAAGTTATGAGAGGTGCCTGAAAACACATCAATATGGTGGAAGATATGTGAGGTGCGCGAAAACACAGCGATATAGGGGAAGCTATGAGAGGTCTGCGAAAACACGCGTTATAAGGGCAGGTATGAGAGGTGCACGAAAACACATCGATATAGAGGAAGGTCTGAGAGGTGCACAAAAACACAACGCCATAGGGGAAGGTATGCGAGCTGGGCAAAAACACAGCGATATAGGGGAAGCCATGAGAGGTGCGCGAAAACACGACGATATAGAGGAAGGTACGACAGGTGCACGAAAATACATCGATACAGGGGAAGCTACGAGAGATGCGCGAACACATCGATATAGTCGAAGGTATGAGATTTCCGCAAAAACACAACGATATAGGGGAAGCTGTGAGAGGTGCGCTAAAACACGGCGATACAGGGGAAGCTATGAGACGTGCGCGAAAACGCAGTGATATATGGGAAACTACGGGAGGTGCGCGAATACAGTGGGATATAGGGGAAGATACGAGAGGTGTACGAAAACACAGCGATATAGGGGAACCTATGAGAGGTGTGCGAAAACATGGCGATATAGGGGACGCTATGTGAGGTGCATAAAAATGCAGTGATCTAGGGGAAGCCATGAGAGGTGTGTGAAAACATCGCCATATATGGCAAGCTATGAGAGGTGTGAGAAAAGAGCGATATCGCGGAAGCTATGGGAGGTATGCAAAAACACAGCAATATAGGGGAAGCTATGAAAGCTGCTTGATAACACAGCGATATAGGGGAAGGTATGAGAGGTGCGCGAAAACACATCGATACAGTGGTAGGTATGAGAGGTGCGCAAAAACACAATGATATAAGGGAAGGTATGCGAGGTAAGCGAAAACACAGCCATATAGGGGAAGCTATGAGAGGTCTGCGAAAACATGGAGATATACGGTCAGGTATGAGAGGTGTGCGAAAACAGAGTGATACAGTGGAAGCTATGGGTGGTGCGCAAACACAAGGCAATATACATGAAGGTATGAGAGGTGCTTGAAAACACGTCGATATAGGGGAAGTGATGAGAGGAGCACAAAAATGCAGCGATATAGGGGACGGTATGAGAGGTGCGTGAAAACACAGCGATATAGGGGTAGGTATGCGAGGTGCAAGAAAACACAGCCATATAGGGAAAGGGATGGTAGGCATGCAAAAACACAGCAATATAGCGGAAGGTATGAGAGGTGCGCGAAAACGCAGCGATATATGGGAAGCTATGGGATGTGCACGAAAACAGAGCGATTTGGGGGAAGTTATGAGAGGTGCGAAAAACATCGTAATGTATGGGAAGCCATCAGAGGTGCGCGATAACACGGCGAAAAATGGGAAGCTATGGGAGGTGCGTGAAAACACAGCTATATAGGGGAAGGTATGAGAGGTGTACGAAAACACATCAATATAGGGGAAGGTATGCGAGGTGGGCGAAAACACAGCAATATAGGGGAAGCTATGAGAGGTCTGCATAACACGGTGATATAGGGGCAGGTATGAGAGGTGCACGAAAACACATCGATACAGGGGAAGCTACGAGAGGTGCACGAAACACATCGATATAGTGTAAGTTATGAGAGGTGCGTAAATACACAACGATATAGGGGAAGGTATGAGAGGTGCGCGAAAACACAGCGCTATAGGGGATGCTATGAGAGGTGCGCCAGAACACGGCTATATGGGGGAAGATATGAGAGGTGCGCAAAAACACAGCGATTTGGGGAAAGTTATGAGAGGTGCGCAAAAACATCACAATATATGGGAAGCTATGAGAGGTGTGCGAAAACACAGCGAGAAAGGGGAAGCTATGGGAGGTGCATGAAAACACAGCGATACATGGGAAGGTATGAGAGGTGCGCGAAAGCACATCAATATAGTGGAAGGTATGAGAGGAGTGTGAAAACACAACGACATAGGGGAAGGTATGACAGGTGCAAGAAAACGCTGCAATATAAGGGAAGCTACTTGAGGTGCGTGAAAAGACGGCGATATAGGAGAAGGTATAAGAGGTGCGCGAAAACACTGCGATGTAGGGGAAGCTATGTGAGGTGCACCAGAACACAGATATATGGGGAAAGCAATGAGAGGTGCGTGTAAACATTGCAATATATGGGAAGCTATGAGAGGTGCATGAAAACATGGCAAAAAAGGGGAAGCTATGGGAGGTGCGTGAAAACATAGCAATATAGGGGAAGCTATGGGAGGTGCGTGAAAAGACGGCGATAACGTAGAAGGCATGAGAAATACACAAGAATACAGCAATGTAGGGGAAGTTATGCGAGGTGCGCCAGAACACGGCAATATGGGGGAAGATATGAGGGTTGCGCAAAAATACGGCGATTTGGGGAAAGCAATGAGAGGTGCGCAAAAACATCACAATTTATTGGAAGCTATAAGAGGAGCGCGAAAACACAGCGAGAAAGGAGAAGCTATGGGAGGTGCGTGAAAACACATCGATATAGTGGAAGGTAGGTGAGGTGCGCGAAAACCCAGCGATATTGGAGAAGCTATGTGAGGTGCGTGAAAACACAGCGATCTAGGGGAAGGCATGAGAGGTGTGTGAAAACACATCGATACAGGGGAAGCTACAAGAGGTGCGCAAATACACAACGATGCGTGACCACAAGACCATAAACGTGAAGATATGAGAGGTGCTTGAAAACACGTCGATAGAGGGGAAGCGATGAGAGGAGTGCGAAAATGCAGTGATATAGGGGAAACTATGAGAGGTGCGAGAAAACATAGTGATCTAGGCTGTATTTTCACGCATCACTCATACCTTCCTTTGTATTGCTGTGTTTTTGCACACCTCCCATAGCTTCCCCAATATCATTGTGTTTTTGCACACCTCTCACACCTTCCTCTATATCGCCCTGTTTTCCTGTACCTCTAATATCTTCCCCTATATCGCTGTGTTATCAAGCAGCTCTCATAGCTTCCACTATATTGCTATGTTGTCGTGCACCTCCCATAGATATTAGAGGTACAGAAAACACAGCCATAATGGGGAAGCTATGGAAGGTGCACAAAAACACAGCGATAAGGGGAAGGTATGGGAGGTGTGCGAAAACACGGTGCTATAAGGGAAGCTATGAGTGGTGCGCAAAAACATCGCAATATATGGCAAGCTATGAGATGTGTGAGAAAACAGCGATATAGCGGAAGCTATGGGTGGTATGCTACAACACAGCAATCTGGGAAAGACTTGAGAGGTGCACGAAAACACGGCGATATACAAGAAGCAATAAGAGGTAAGCGAAAACACAGCGATATAGGGGAAGGTATGACAGGTGTGTGAAAACACAATTATGTTGGGGAAGCTATGGGAGGTGCGTGAAAACACAGCGATATAGGGGAAGTTCTGAGAGGTGTGTGAAATGCGTCGATATAGGGGAACGTATGAGAGAGGAGCGGAAACTCAGCTAAAAAGGGGAAGTTATGAGAGGTGCGTGAAAACACAACGATATTGGGGAATCTATGCGAGGTGCGCGAGAACACGGCGATATAGGGGAAACTATGGGAGCCGCATGAAAACACTGCGATATAGGAGAATGTGTCAGTGGTGAGCGAAAACACAACGATGTAGGAGAAGCTATATGAGGTGCGTGAAAACACAGCGATTTAGGGGAAACTATGGGATGTGTGCGAAAGCATGGCGATACAGGAGAAGCTATGAGAGGAGCGCGAAAACACCGCCATATTGGGGAAGGTATGGGAGGTGAGCGAAAACACAACGATAAGGGGAAGGTATGGGACGTGCGCGAAAACACAGCACTATAGTGGAGTATATGAGACGTGCGCGAAATCACGGCGATATAGAGGAAGATATGTGAGGTGAGCGAAAACAGCAATATATGGGAATTTATGGGACGTGTGCGAAAACACAGCGATATAGTGGAAGGTATGGGAGGTACGCAACAACATAGTAATATAGGGGAAGCTATGAGAGCTGCTTGATAACACGGCGATATAGGGGAAGGTATGAGAGGTGCTCGAAAACACGATATAGGGGAAGGTATGGGAGGCGCACGATAACACAGCGATATAGGGGAAGTTCTGAGAGGTGCGTGAAACATGCAGATATAGGGGAAGCTATGAGAGCTGCTTGATAACACGGCGATATAGGGGAAGGCATGCGAGGTGCACGAAAACACAGCGATATAGGGGAAGGTATGAGAGGTGCGCAAAATCACGGCGATATAGGGGAAGGTATGAGAGGTGCGCTAAAAAACAGTGATATAGGGGAAGGGACGGGAGATGCGCAAACACAGGGCGACATACGTAAAGGTATGAGAGGTGCTTGAAAACAGGTCGATATAGGGGAAGCGATGAGAGGTGCGCGAAAAGCAGCGATATAGGGGATGGTATGAAAGGTGCGTGAAAACACAGCAATACAGGTGAAGTTATGAGATGTGAGCGAAAACACAGGGATATAGGGGAAGGTATGGGAGGTGCGCGAAAATGCGGCAATATAGGGGAAGCTATGAGAGGTGCACGAAAACACAGCGATATATGGGAAGTTATCAGAGTTGCGCGAAAACATGGCGAAAAGTGGAATGTATGAGAGGTGCGCAGAAACACCGCTATATAGGGGATGGTATGAGAGATAAGTGAAAATACAGCTAAAAGGGGGAAGGTATGAGAGGTGCACGAAAACACGGCGATATAGGGGTAACTATGAGAGGTGCGCGAAAACGCAGCGATATATGGGAAACCATGGGAGGTGCATGATAACACAGCGATATAGGAGAAAGTATGAGGAGTGCGCGAAAACATGGCGTTATAGGGGAATGTATGAGAGATGCGCAGAAACACGGCTATATAGGGGATGGTATAACATTGCAATATATGGCAAGCTATGAGAGGTGTGCGAAAACAGCGAGAAAGTGGAAGCTATGGGAGATACGCGACAACATAGCAATATAGTGGAAGCTATGAGAGCTGCTTGATAACACAGCGATATAGGGCAAGATATTAGAGGTACAGGAAAACACGGCGATATAGGGGAAGGTGTGAGAGATGTGCAAAAACACAATGATATTGGGGAAGCTATGGGAGATGTGCAAAACTACAGCAATACATAGGAAGGTATGAGTGATGCGCGAAAACACAGCCATAATGGGGAAGTTATGGAAGGTGCGTGAAAACACAGCGATAAGGGGAATGTATGGGAGGTGTGCGAAAACACAGCACTATATGGCAAGCTATGAGAGGTGTGAACAAACAGCGATATAGCGGAAGCTAAGGGAGGTATGCTACAACACAGCAATATGGTAAAGATTTGAGAGTTGCACGAAAACTCCAATACTCAGGAATCAATAAGAGGTAAGCGAAAACACAGTGATATAGGGGAAGGTATGACAGGTGTGAGAAAACACAATTATGTTGGGGAAGCTATGGGAGGTGCGCGAATACACAGCGATATAGGGGAAGTTAGGAGAGGTGTGTGAAATACGTCGATATAGGGGAAGTTATGAGAGATGAGCGAAAACTCAGCTAAAAAGGGGAAGTTATGAGAGGTGCGTGAAAACACAACGATATCGGGGAAGCTATGCAAGGTGCGCAAAAACATGGCAATATAAAGGAAGCTATGGGAGCTGCAGGAAAACATGGTGATATAGGAGAATTTATGAGAGGTGCGCGAAAACACAGCAATGTAGGGGAAGCTATGCGAGGTGCGCCAGAACACGGCTATATGGGGGAAGATATGAGAGGTGCGCAAAAACACAGCGATTTGGGGAAAGCGATGAGAGGTGCACAAAAACGTTGCAATATATGGGAAGCTATGAGAGGTGCGCGAAAACACGGCGAAAAATAGGAAGTTATGGGATGTGTGTGAAAACACAGCGATATGAGGTAAGTTATGAGAGGTGCCTGAAAACACATCAATATGGTGGAAGATATGTGAGGTGCGCGAAAACACAGCGATATAGGGGAAGCTATGAGAGGTCTGCGAAAACACGCGTTATAAGGGCAGGTATGAGAGGTGCACGAAAACACATCGATATAGAGGAAGGTCTGAGAGGTGCACAAAAACACAACGCCATAGGGGAAGGTATGCGAGCTGGGCAAAAACACAGCGATATAGGGGAAGCCATGAGAGGTGCGCGAAAACACGACGATATAGAGGAAGGTACGACAGGTGCACGAAAATACATCGATACAGGGGAAGCTACGAGAGATGCGCGAACACATCGATATAGTCGAAGGTATGAGATTTCCGCAAAAACACAACGATATAGGGGAAGCTGTGAGAGGTGCGCTAAAACACGGCGATACAGGGGAAGCTATGAGACGTGCGCGAAAACGCAGTGATATATGGGAAACTACGGGAGGTGCGCGAATACAGTGGGATATAGGGGAAGATACGAGAGGTGTACGAAAACACAGCGATATAGGGGAACCTATGAGAGGTGTGCGAAAACATGGCGATATAGGGGACGCTATGTGAGGTGCATAAAAATGCAGTGATCTAGGGGAAGCCATGAGAGGTGTGTGAAAACATCGCCATATATGGCAAGCTATGAGAGGTGTGAGAAAAGAGCGATATCGCGGAAGCTATGGGAGGTATGCAAAAACACAGCAATATAGGGGAAGCTATGAAAGCTGCTTGATAACACAGCGATATAGGGGAAGGTATGAGAGGTGCGCGAAAACACATCGATACAGTGGTAGGTATGAGAGGTGCGCAAAAACACAATGATATAAGGGAAGGTATGCGAGGTAAGCGAAAACACAGCCATATAGGGGAAGCTATGAGAGGTCTGCGAAAACATGGAGATATACGGTCAGGTATGAGAGGTGTGCGAAAACAGAGTGATACAGTGGAAGCTATGGGTGGTGCGCAAACACAAGGCAATATACATGAAGGTATGAGAGGTGCTTGAAAACACGTCGATATAGGGGAAGTGATGAGAGGAGCACAAAAATGCAGCGATATAGGGGACGGTATGAGAGGTGCGTGAAAACACAGCGATATAGGGGTAGGTATGCGAGGTGCAAGAAAACACAGCCATATAGGGAAAGGGATGGTAGGCATGCAAAAACACAGCAATATAGCGGAAGGTATGAGAGGTGCGCGAAAACGCAGCGATATATGGGAAGCTATGGGATGTGCACGAAAACAGAGCGATTTGGGGGAAGTTATGAGAGGTGCGAAAAACATCGTAATGTATGGGAAGCCATCAGAGGTGCGCGATAACACGGCGAAAAATGGGAAGCTATGGGAGGTGCGTGAAAACACAGCTATATAGGGGAAGGTATGAGAGGTGTACGAAAACACATCAATATAGGGGAAGGTATGCGAGGTGGGCGAAAACACAGCAATATAGGGGAAGCTATGAGAGGTCTGCATAACACGGTGATATAGGGGCAGGTATGAGAGGTGCACGAAAACACATCGATACAGGGGAAGCTACGAGAGGTGCACGAAACACATCGATATAGTGTAAGTTATGAGAGGTGCGTAAATACACAACGATATAGGGGAAGGTATGAGAGGTGCGCGAAAACACAGCGCTATAGGGGATGCTATGAGAGGTGCGCCAGAACACGGCTATATGGGGGAAGATATGAGAGGTGCGCAAAAACACAGCGATTTGGGGAAAGTTATGAGAGGTGCGCAAAAACATCACAATATATGGGAAGCTATGAGAGGTGTGCGAAAACACAGCGAGAAAGGGGAAGCTATGGGAGGTGCATGAAAACACAGCGATACATGGGAAGGTATGAGAGGTGCGCGAAAGCACATCAATATAGTGGAAGGTATGAGAGGAGTGTGAAAACACAACGACATAGGGGAAGGTATGACAGGTGCAAGAAAACGCTGCAATATAAGGGAAGCTACTTGAGGTGCGTGAAAAGACGGCGATATAGGAGAAGGTATAAGAGGTGCGCGAAAACACTGCGATGTAGGGGAAGCTATGTGAGGTGCACCAGAACACAGATATATGGGGAAAGCAATGAGAGGTGCGTGTAAACATTGCAATATATGGGAAGCTATGAGAGGTGCATGAAAACATGGCAAAAAAGGGGAAGCTATGGGAGGTGCGTGAAAACATAGCAATATAGGGGAAGCTATGGGAGGTGCGTGAAAAGACGGCGATAACGTAGAAGGCATGAGAAATACACAAGAATACAGCAATGTAGGGGAAGCTATGCGAGGTGCGCCAGAACACGGCAATATGGGGGAAGATATGAGGGTTGCGCAAAAATACGGCGATTTGGGGAAAGCAATGAGAGGTGCGCAAAAACATCACAATTTATTGGAAGCTATAAGAGGAGCGCGAAAACACAGCGAGAAAGGAGAAGCTATGGGAGGTGCGTGAAAACACATCGATATAGTGGAAGGTAGGTGAGGTGCGCGAAAACCCAGCGATATTGGAGAAGCTATGTGAGGTGCGTGAAAACACAGCGATCTAGGGGAAGGCATGAGAGGTGTGTGAAAACACATCGATACAGGGGAAGCTACAAGAGGTGCGCAAATACACAACGATGCGTGACCACAAGACCATAAACGTGAAGATATGAGAGGTGCTTGAAAACACGTCGATAGAGGGGAAGCGATGAGAGGAGTGCGAAAATGCAGTGATATAGGGGAAACTATGAGAGGTGCGAGAAAACATAGTGATCTAGGCTGTATTTTCACGCATCACTCATACCTTCCTTTGTATTGCTGTGTTTTTGCACACCTCCCATAGCTTCCCCAATATCATTGTGTTTTTGCACACCTCTCACACCTTCCTCTATATCGCCCTGTTTTCCTGTACCTCTAATATCTTCCCCTATATCGCTGTGTTATCAAGCAGCTCTCATAGCTTCCACTATATTGCTATGTTGTCGTGCACCTCCCATAGATATTAGAGGTACAGAAAACACAGCCATAATGGGGAAGCTATGGAAGGTGCACAAAAACACAGCGATAAGGGGAAGGTATGGGAGGTGTGCGAAAACACGGTGCTATAAGGGAAGCTATGAGTGGTGCGCAAAAACATCGCAATATATGGCAAGCTATGAGATGTGTGAGAAAACAGCGATATAGCGGAAGCTATGGGTGGTATGCTACAACACAGCAATCTGGGAAAGACTTGAGAGGTGCACGAAAACACGGCGATATACAAGAAGCAATAAGAGGTAAGCGAAAACACAGCGATATAGGGGAAGGTATGACAGGTGTGTGAAAACACAATTATGTTGGGGAAGCTATGGGAGGTGCGTGAAAACACAGCGATATAGGGGAAGTTCTGAGAGGTGTGTGAAATGCGTCGATATAGGGGAACGTATGAGAGAGGAGCGGAAACTCAGCTAAAAAGGGGAAGTTATGAGAGGTGCGTGAAAACACAACGATATTGGGGAATCTATGCGAGGTGCGCGAAAACACGGCGATATAGGGGAAACTATGGGAGCCGCATGAAAACACTGCGATATAGGAGAATGTGTCAGTGGTGAGCGAAAACACAACGATGTAGGAGAAGCTATATGAGGTGCGTGAAAACACAGCGATTTAGGGGAAGCTATGGGATGTGTGCGAAAGCATGGCGATACAGGAGACGCTATGAGAGGAGCGCGAAAACACCGCCATATTGGGGAAGGTATGGGAGGTGAGCGAAAACACAACGATAAGGGGAAGGTATGGGACGTGCGCGAAAACACAGCACTATAGTGGAGTATATGAGACGTGCGCGAAATCACGGCGATATAGAGGAAGATATGTGAGGTGAGCGAAAACAGCAATATATGGGAATTTATGGGACGTGTGCGAAAACACAGCGATATAGTGGAAGGTATGGGAGGTACGCAACAACATAGTAATATAGGGGAAGCTATGAGAGCTGCTTGATAACACGGCGATATAGGGGAAGGTATGAGAGGTGCTCGAAAACACGATATAGGGGAAGGTATGGGAGGCGCACGATAACACAGCGATATAGGGGAAGTTCTGAGAGGTGCGTGAAACATGCAGATATAGGGGAAGCTATGAGAGGTGTGCAAAAACACAGCGATATAGGGGAAGGCATGCGAGGTGCACGAAAACACAGCGATATAGGGGAAGGTATGAGAGGTGCGCAAAATCACGGCGATATAGGGGAAGGTATGAGAGGTGCGCTAAAAAACAGTGATATAGGGGAAGGGACGGGAGATGCGCAAACACAGGGCGACATACGTAAAGGTATGAGAGGTGCTTGAAAACAGGTCGATATAGGGGAAGCGATGAGAGGTGCGCGAAAAGCAGCGATATAGGGGATGGTATGAAAGGTGCGTGAAAACACAGCAATACAGGTGAAGTTATGAGATGTGAGCGAAAACACAGGGATATAGGGGAAGGTATGGGAGGTGCGCGAAAATGCGGCAATATAGGGGAAGCTATGAGAGGTGCACGAAAACACAGCGATATATGGGAAGTTATCAGAGTTGCGCGAAAACATGGCGAAAAGTGGAATGTATGAGAGGTGCGCAGAAACACCGCTATATAGGGGATGGTATGAGAGATAAGTGAAAATACAGCTAAAAGGGGGAAGGTATGAGAGGTGCACGAAAACACGGCGATATAGGGGTAACTATGAGAGGTGCGCGAAAACGCAGCGATATATGGGAAACCATGGGAGGTGCATGATAACACAGCGATATAGGAGAAAGTATGAGGAGTGCGCGAAAACATGGCGTTATAGGGGAATGTATGAGAGATGCGCAGAAAC
Organism: Mobula birostris; assembly: GCF_030028105.1. Taxonomy (NCBI): domain Eukaryota; kingdom Metazoa; phylum Chordata; class Chondrichthyes; order Myliobatiformes; family Myliobatidae; genus Mobula; species Mobula birostris. Next base: position 1,143,131 of record NW_027274967.1, read on the forward strand.
ACGGCTATATAGGGGATGGTATAACATTGCAATATATGGCAAGCTATGAGAGGTGTGCGAAAACAGCGAGAAAGTGGAAGCTATGGGAGATACGCGACAACATAGCAATATAGTGGAAGCTATGAGAGCTGCTTGATAACACAGCGATATAGGGCAAGATATTAGAGGTACAGGAAAACACGGTGATATTGGGGAAGGTGTGAAAGGTGTGCAAAAACACAATGATATTGGGGAAGCTATGGGAGGTGTGCAAAAACACAGCAATACAAAGGAAGGTATGAGTGATGTGCGAAAACACAGCCATAATTGGGAAGCTATGGAAGGCGCACAAAAACACAGCGATAAGGGGAAGGTATGGGAGGTGGGCGAAAACACAGCGCTAAAGGGGAAGCTATGAGAGGTGTGCAAAAACAGCGATATAGCGGAAGCTATGGGAGGTATACTACAACACAGCAATATGGTAAAGATTTGAGAGGTGCACGAAAACACGGCGATATACAGGAAGCAATAAGAGGTAAGCGAAAACACAGCAATATAGGGGAAGGTATGACAGGTGTGCGAAAACACAATTATGTTGGGGAAGCTATGGGAGGTGCGTGAAAACACAGCGATATAGGGGAAGTTAGGAGAGGTGTGTGAAATACGTCGATATAGGGGAAGGTATGAGAGAGGAGCGAAAACTCAGCTAAAAAGGGGAAGTTATGAGGGGTGTGTGAAAACACAACAATATTGGGGAAGCTATGCGAGGTGCGCGAAAACACAGCGATATAGGGAAGTTATGGAAGGTGCTGGAAAACACGGCGATATAGGAGAATTTATGAGAGGTGCGCGAAAACACAGCAATGTAGGGGAAGCTATGCCAGGGGCGCGAAAACATGGCGATATAAAGGAAGCTATGGGAGCTGCATGAAAACACTGCGATATAGGAGAATGTACCAGTGGTGCGCGAAAACACAACGATGTAGGGGAAGCCATGCGAGGTGCGCCAGACACGGATATATAGGGGAAGATATGAGAGGTGTGTGAAAACACGGCGATATAGGGGAAGTTATGAGAGGAGCGCGAAAACACAGCCATATTGGGGAAGGTATGGGAGGTGTGCGAAAACACAACGATAAGGGGAAGGTATGGGAAGTGCGCGAAAACACAGCACTATAGTGGAATATAGGAGACGTGCGCGAAAACACGGCGATATAGAGGAAGATGAGGGAGGTGCGCGAAAAATGAGCAATAGATGGGAAGTTATGGGACCTGCGCGAAAACACAGCTATACAGTGGAAGGTATGAGAGATGTGCGAAAACATGGTGATGTAGGAGAATGTATGAGAGGTGCGCGAAAACACGGCAATACAGGTGAATTTATTGGATGTGAGCAAAAACACAGGGATATAGGGGAATCTATGGGAGGTGCACGAAAACACAGCGATATAGGGGAAGTTCTCAGAATTGCGCGAAAACATGGCGATAAAGTGGAATGTATAAGAGGTGCACAGAAACACGGCCATATAGGGGATGGTATGAGAGATAAGTGAAAACACAGTTAAAAGGGGTAAGGTATGAGAGGTGCGCGAAAATACGGCGATATAGGGGTAGCTATGAGAGGTGCGCGAAAATGCAGCGATATATGGGAAGCCATGGGAGGTGCGTGATAACACAGCGATATGGGGAAGGTATGAGGAGTGCGAGAAAACACAGCGATATAGGGGAAGCTATGGGAGGTGCGTGAAAACACAGTGTTATAGGGGAAGTTATCAGAGGTGCACGAAAACATCGCGATATAGGAGAATGTATGAGAGGTGCACAGAAACACGGCTATATAGGGGATGGTATAACATTGCTATATATGGCAAGCTATGAGAGGTGTGCGAAAACAGCGATATAGCGGAAGCTATGGGACGTACGCAACAACATAGCAATATAGTGGAAGCTATGAGAGCTGCTTGATAACACAGCGATATAGGGGAAGATATTAGAGGTACAGGAAAACACGGCGATATAGGGGAAGGTGTGAGAGATGTGCAAAAACACAATGATATTGGGGAAGCTATGGGAGATGTGCAAAACTACAGCAATACATAGGAAGGTATGAGTGATGCGTGAAAACACAGCCATAATTGGGAAGCTATGGAAGGTGCACAAAAACACAGCGATAAGGGAAAGGTATGGGAGGTGTGCGAAAACACAGCGCTATAGGGGAAGCTATGAGAGGTGCTCAAAAACATCGCAAGATATGAGAGGTGTGAAAAAACAGCCATATAGCGGAAGCTATGGGAGGTATGCTACAACACAGCAATATGGTAAAGATTTGAGAGGTGCACGAAAACATGGTGATATACAGGAAGCAATAAGGGGTAAGCGAAAACACAGCGATATAGGGGAAGGCATGACAGGTGTGCGAAAACACAATTATGTTGTGGAAGCTATGGGAGGTGCGTGAAAACACAGTGATATAGGGGAAGTTATGAGAGTTGTGTGAAATATGTCGATATAGGGGAAGTTATGAGAGATAAGCGAACACTCAGCTAAAAAGGGGAAGTTATGAGAGGTGCATGAAAACAGATCGATATTGGGGAAGCTATGCGAAGTGCGCGAAAACACGGCGATATAGGAGAAATTATGAGAGGTGCGCGAAAACACAACAATGTAGGGGAAGCTATGCCAGGTGCGCGAAAACATGGCAATATAAAGGAAGCTATGGGAGCTGCATGAAAACACTGTGATATAGGAGAATGTATCAGTGGTGCGCGAAGACACAGCGATGTAGGGGAAGCTATGCGAGGTGCGCCAGAACACGGCTATATGGGGGAAGATATGAGAGGTGCGCGAAAACACAGCGATATAGGGGAAGCTATGAGAGGTGTGCGAAAACACACCGATATAGAGGAAGGTATGAGCTGTGCACGAAAACACAACGACATAGGGGACGGTATGTGAGGTACGTGAAAACACAGTGATCTAGGGGAATCCATGAGAGGTGTGTGAAAACATCGCCATATATGGCAAGCTATGAGAGGTGCACGAAAACAATGATATAGCGGAAGCTATGGGAGGTATGCGAAAACACAGCAATATAGGGGAAGCTATAAAAGCTGCTTGATAACACAGCAATATAGGGGAATGTATGAGAGGTGCGCGAAAACACATCGATACAGTGGTAGGTATGAGAGGTGCGTGAAAACACAATGATATAGAGGAAGGTATGAGAGGTAAGAGAAAACACAGCAATATAGGGGAAGCTATGAGAGGTGTGCGAAAACATCGCAATATAGGGGAAGCTATGAGAGGTGTCTGAGAACACAGCGATACAGGGGAAGCTATGTGAGGTGCGCGAAAACACAGCGATATATGGGAAGCTATGGGAGGTGAACGAAAAAAGAACGATATAGTGGAATGTATGAGAGATGCAAGAAAACACAGCAATACAGGGGTAGCTATGCGAGCTGCGTGAGAACACGGCGATATAGGGGCAGCTATGAGAGGTGCATAAAAGCACAGTGATTTAGGGGAAGTTATGATAGGTGAGCAAAAACATCGCAACATATGGGAAGCTATGGACGGTATGTGAAAACAGGGCAATATAGGGGAAGTGATGAGAGGTGCACGAGAGCACAGCGACATAGGGGAAGCTATGGGAGGTGCGTGAAAACACGACGATATAGGTGAAGGTATGAGAGGTGCGCGAAAAGACTGATATGGGGGAAGCTATAAGAGGTGCGCGAAAACACAGCGATATAGGGGAAGGTATGAGAGGTGCGAGAGAACATGGCGATATAGGAGAAAGTATGAGAGGTGCGTGAAAATATCGCAGTATATGGCAAGCTATTAGAGGTTTGCGAAAACAGAGATAAAGCGGAAGATATGGGAGGCACACGAAAACAAAGCAATATAGGGGAAGCTGTGAGAGCTGCTTGATAACAGAGCGATTTCGGGGAAGATATGAGAGGTGCGAAAAACACGGCGATATAGGGGAAGCTGTGGGAGTTGGAAGAAAACAGCAATATATGGGAAGGTATGGGACGTGCGTGAAAACACAGTGATATATGGGAAGCTATGGGAGGTGCGCGAAAACAGAGCGATTTCGGGGAAGTTATGAAAGATGCGCAAAACTACAGCAATATAGGAAAAGCTATGGGAGGTGTGCGACAACACAGCCATATTGGGGAAGGTGTGAGAGGTGCAGGAAAACACAGCGCTATAGTGGAATATATGAGAGGTGCGCGAAAACACGGCGATATCGAGGAAACTCTGAGACGTGCGTGAAAACACAGCAATATAGGGGAAGCTATGGAGGAGTGCGAAAACACAGTGATACAGCGGAATGTATGAGATATGCGCGAAAACACAGCAATACAGGGGAAGCTGTGGGAGGTGCAAGAAAGCAGCAATATATGGGAAGGTATGGGACGTGCGTGAAAACACAGTAATATATGGGAAGCTATGGGAGGTGCGTGAAAACAGGGCGATATAGGGGAAGGTATGAGAGGTGTGTGAAAACACAGCGATACAGGGGAAGGTATAGAAGGTGCGCGGAAACACAGCCATATTGGGGAAGTGATGGGAGGTGCGCGAAAACACAGCAATAATGGGAAGGTATGGGAGGTGCGCGAAAATATCGCAATATTAGGGAAGCTATGAGAGGTGCCTGAGAACACAGTGATACAGGGGAAGCTATGAGAGGTGCGTAAAAGCACAGCGATTTGGGGGTAGCTATGAGAGGTACGCTAAATCATCATAATATATGGCAAGCAATGAGAGGTGTGCGAAAACAGTGATATAGCGGAAACTATGGGAGGTACGCGACAACACAGTAATATAGGGGAAGGTATGGGAGGTGCGCGAAAACACGGCAATATACGTGAAGGTATAAGAGGTGAGTGAAAACACTGCGATACAGGGGAAGGTATGAGCGGTGCGCAAAAACACAGTGATATGGGGAATCTATGGGAGTTGTGCATAATCACAGCGATATAGGGGAAGGGATGAGTGGTGCATGAAAACACAGCGATACAGGGGAAGCTATGGGTGTTGTGTGAAAACACAGCGATATAGGGGAAGGTATGAGGGATGAGCGAAAACTCAGCTAAAAAGGGGAAGGTATGAGTGATGCGCGAGAACACGGCGATATAGGCAAAGCTATGAGAGGTTAGCAAAAACACTGCAATATAGGGGAAAGTATGAGAGGTGGGCGAAAACACAACGATATAGGGAAGCTATGAGAGGTACGTGATAACACAGCGATATAGGGGAAGCTGTGAGAGGTGCGCAAAACCACACTGATATAGAGGAAGGTATGAGCGGTGCGCGAAAACATGGCGATGTAAGGGAATGTATGAGAGGCGAGAGAAAACGCAGCTCTATAGGGGAAGGTATGAGAACTGCGCGAAGACACGGCGATATAGCAGCAGCTATGAGAGGTGAGCGAAAACACAGCGATATAAGGGAAGGTATGCGACATGCGCGAAAGCACAGCGATATGGGGAAGCTATGAGAAGTGCGCGATAACACTGCGATATAGGGGAGGTATGAGCAGTGCGCGAAAACACGGCGATATAGGGGAAGGGATGAGAGGTGCATGAAAACACAATGATATAAGCGAAGCTATGGGTGGTGCCCAAAAACACAGTGAAAGAGGGGAAGGTATAGGAGGTGCGCGAAAACACGGCGATATAGGGAAAGTTATGAGAGGCGCGCGAAAACAGAGTGATGTAGGGGAAGCTATGGGAGGTGTGCAAAAACGCAGCAATATTCGTGAAGGTATGAGAGGTGTGTGAGAACACGTCAATACAGGGGAAGCATTGAGTGGCCCACAAAAGCTCAGCAATATAGGGGACAGTATGAGCGCTGCGTGAAAACGCAGGGATATAGGGCTAAGTATGCGAAATGCATGAATACACAGTGATATAGGGGAAGGTATGAGAGGTGCGCAAAAACACAGCAATATAGAGGAATATATAAGAGGTGGGCGAAAACGCAGCTATATATGGGAAGCTATGGGAGGTGCGCGATAACACAGTGATCTTGGGGAAGCTATAAGATGTGCGCGAAAACATCGCAATATATGGCAAGCTATGAGAGTTGTGCGAAAACAGCGATATAGAAGAAGCTATGGGTGGTACGCGAGAAAACAGCAATATAGGGGAAGGTATGGGAGGTCCGGGAAAACACGGTGATATACGTGAAGGTATCAGAGGTGCGTAAAAACACGTCAATATAGGGGAAACATGGTGGTATAGGGGAAGATATAAGAGGTGCGCGAAAACACAGCGATATAGGGGAAGGTATGAGATGTGCGCGAAAACACAGTGATATAGGGGATGCTATGGGAGGTGCCTGAAAACACGGCAATATAGGAGAAGGTATGAGAGGTGCACGAAAGCACAGTGATATAGGGGAAGCTATGGGAGGCGCGCAAAAACATGGCGATATACGTGAAAGAATGAGAGGTGTGTAAAAACAACTTGATATAGGGGAAGCGATGAGACGTGTGCGAAAACGCAGCGATATAGGGGGCGGTATCCAAGGTGCGTAAAAACACAGTGATATAGGGGAAGGTTTGACAGGTGCGCAAAATCACAACTATATAGGGGAAGCTAGGGGAGGTGTGCAAAAACACAGGGATAAGAGGAATGTATGGGAGGTGCGCGAAAACACAACTATTTAGGGGAAGTTATAAGAGGGAGGCGAAAACATGGCCGTATAGAGGAAGCTATGGCATGTGCGCGAAAACACAGCAATATAGGGGAAGCTCTGAGACGTGCGCGAAAACACAGCGATGTAGGGGAAGCTATGGGAGGTGTGCGAAAACACAGCGATACAGCAGAAGGTATGAGATGTGGCCCTTGTGGCTACGGGGGTCAGGGGGTATGGAGGAAAGGCTGGGGCGGGGTTCTGAGTTGGATGATCAACCATGATCATAATAAATGGCGGTGCAGGCTCGATGGGCCGAATGGCCTACTCCTGTACCTATTTTCTATGTTTCTATGTGCGCGAAAACAGAGCAATATAGTGGAAGCTATGGGAGGTGCGCGAGAACACAGCAATATATGGGACGATATGCGAGGTGCATGAAAACACAGTGATATTGGGGATGAAATGAGAGGTGCACAAAAACACATCGATATACGGGAAGCTATGAGAGGTGCGTGAAAACATGGCGCTATAGGGGAAGCTATAAGAGGTGAGCGAAAACACAGCGATATAGGGGAAGCTATGGGAGGTGCACGAAAACACAGCGATATAGGGGAAGCTATGACAGGTGCGTGAAAACACAGCAATACATGGGAAGCTATGGGAGGTGCGTGAAGAAACAGCGAAATAGGGGAAGTTATGCGAGGTGCGCCATAACACAGCAATGTAGGGGAAGCTATGGGATGTGCATGAAAACACAGCAATATTGGGGAAGGTATGAGAGGTGCACAAAAACACATCGATATACGGGAAGCTACGAGAGGTGCGCGAAAACACAGCGATATAGTGGAAGGTATGAGAGGTGCACGAAAACACATCGATATTGGGGAAGCTACAATAGGTGCGTGAAAACACATCGATATACTTGAAGATATGAGAGGTGCTCGAAAACACAACGATGTAGGGGAAGCAATGAGAGGTGCGCAAATACACATCGATATGGGGAAGCTATGAGAGGTGCGCAAAAACACAGCGATATAGGGGAAGCTATGGGAGGTGCAAAAAATCACAGCGATATAGGGGAAGGTATGAGAGGTGCGCGAAAACACAGCGATATAGTGGAATGTATGAGAGGTGGCGAAAATTCTGAGATTTTGGGAAAGCTATGAGAGGTGTGCAAAAACACGGCAATATAGGGGTATTTATGGCAGGTGCGCGAAACCACAGCGATATAGGGGAAGGTATGAGAGGTGTGTGAAAACACGTCGATATAGGGGAAGCGATGAGAGGTGGTCAAAAACACGGCGATGTTAGAAGAAGGTATGAGAGATGAGCGAAAACTCTGCTAAAAAGGGGAAGGTATGAGATGTGCACGAGAATACTGCGATATAGGCAAAGCTATGAGAGGTGAGCAAAAACACAGCGATATAGGGGAAGGTATGAGAGGGACGCGATAACACCGCGATATAGGGGAAGGTATGAGAGGTGCGCAAACACATGGTGATGTAGTTGAAGGTACGAAAGGTGCGCCAAAGTACAGAGATATAGGGGAAGCTATGAGAGGTGCGCGAAAACACAGCGATATAGGGGAAGCTATGAGAGGTGTGCGAAAACACAGCAATATAGGGGAAGCTATGGGAGGTGCACGAAAACACAACGATATCGGGGAAGGTATGAGAGGCACGCGAAAACACAGCAATACATGGGAAGATATGGGAGGTGCGTGAAGAAACAGCAAAATAGGGGAAGGTATGAGAGGTGCGCAAAAACACAGCAATGTAGGGGAAGCTATGGGATGTGCATGAAAACACAGCGATATTGGGGAAGGTATGAGAGGTGCACAAAAACACATCGATATACGGGAAGCTACGAGAGGTGCGCAAAAACACAGCGATATAGTGGAAGGTATGAGAGGTGCGCGAAAACACATCGATATTGGGGAAGTTACAATAGGTGCGTGAAAACACATCGATATGGGGAAGCTATGAGAGGTGCGCGAAAACACAGCGATATAGTGGAATGTATGAGAGGTGGCGAAAATTCTGAGATTTTGGGAAAGCGATGAGAGGTGTGCAAAAACACGGCAATATAGGGGTATTTATGGCAGGTGCGCGAAACCACAGCGATATAGGGGAAGGTATGAGAGGTGTGTGAAAACACGTCGATATAGGGGAAGCGATGAGAGGTGGTCAAAAACACGGCGATGTTAGAAGAAGGTATGAGAGATGAGCGAAAACTCTGCTAAAAAGGGGAAGGTATGAGATGTGCACGAGAATACTGCGATATAGGCAAAGCTATGAGAGGTGAGCAAAAACACAGCGATATAGGGGAAGGTATGAGAGGGACGCGATAACACCGCGATATAGGGGAAGGTATGAGAGGTGCGCAAACACATGGTGATGTAGTTGAAGGTACGAAAGGTGCGCCAAAGTACAGAGATATAGGGGAAGCTATGAGAGGTGCGCGAAAACACAGCGATATAGGGGAAGCTATGAGAGGTGTGCGAAAACACAGCAATATAGGGGAAGCTATGGGAGGTGCACGAAAACACAACGATATCGGGGAAGGTATGAGAGGCACGCGAAAACACAGCAATACATGGGAAGATATGGGAGGTGCGTGAAGAAACAGCAAAATAGGGGAAGGTATGAGAGGTGCGCAAAAACACAGCAATGTAGGGGAAGCTATGGGATGTGCATGAAAACACAGCGATATTGGGGAAGGTATGAGAGGTGCACAAAAACACATCGATATACGGGAAGCTACGAGAGGTGCGCAAAAACACAGCGATATAGTGGAAGGTATGAGAGGTGCGCGAAAACACATCGATATTGGGGAAGTTACAATAGGTGCGTGAAAACACATCGATATGGGGAAGCTATGAGAGGTGCGCGAAAACACAGCGATATAGTGGAATGTATGAGAGGTGGCGAAAATTCTGAGATTTTGGGAAAGCGATGAGAGGTGTGCAAAAACACGGCAATATAGGGGTATTTATGGCAGGTGCGCGAAACCACAGCGATATAGGGGAAGGTATGAGAGGTGTGTGAAAACACGTCGATATAGGGGAAGCGATGAGAGGTGGTCAAAAACACGGCGATGTTAGAAGAAGGTATGAGAGATGAGCGAAAACTCTGCTAAAAAGGGGAAGGTATGAGATGTGCACGAGAATACTGCGATATAGGCAAAGCTATGAGAGGTGAGCAAAAACACAGCGATATAGGGGAAGGTATGAGAGGGACGCGATAACACCGCGATATAGGGGAAGGTATGAGAGGTGCGCAAACACATGGTGATGTAGTTGAAGGTACGAAAGGTGCGCCAAAGTACAGAGATATAGGGGAAGCTATGAGAGGTGCGCGAAAACACAGCGATATAGGGGAAGCTATGAGAGGTGTGCGAAAACACAGCAATATAGGGGAAGCTATGGGAGGTGCACGAAAACACAACGATATCGGGGAAGGTATGAGAGGCACGCGAAAACACAGCAATACATGGGAAGATATGGGAGGTGCGTGAAGAAACAGCAAAATAGGGGAAGGTATGAGAGGTGCGCAAAAACACAGCAATGTAGGGGAAGCTATGGGATGTGCATGAAAACACAGCGATATTGGGGAAGGTATGAGAGGTGCACAAAAACACATCGATATACGGGAAGCTACGAGAGGTGCGCAAAAACACAGCGATATAGTGGAAGGTATGAGAGGTGCGCGAAAACACATCGATATTGGGGAAGTTACAATAGGTGCGTGAAAACACATCGATATACTTGAAGATATGAGAGGTGCTCGAAAACACAACGATGTAGGGGAAGCAATGAGAGGTGTGCAAATACACATCGATATGGGGAAGCTATGAGAGGTGCGCGAAAACACAGCGATATAGGGGAAACTATGGGAGGTGCAAAAAATCACAGCGATATAGGGGAAGGTATGAGAGGTGCACGAAAACACATCAATATGGGGAAGCTATGAGAGGTGTGCGAAATCACAACGATATAGTGGAATATATGAGAGGTGGCGAAAACAGAAATTTTGGGAAAGCTATGAGAGGTGTGCGTAAACACAGTGCTATAGGGGAATATATGAGAGATGTGCAAAAACACGGCAATATAGGGGTATTTATGGCAGGTGCGCGAAACCACAGCGATATAGGGGAAGGTATGAGAGGTGTGTGAAAACACGTCGATATAGGGGAAGCGATGAGAGGTGGTCAAAAACACAGCGATGTTAGAAGAAGGTATGAGAGATGAGCGAAAACTCTGCTAAAAAGGGGAAGGTATGAGATGTGCACGAGAATACTGCGATATAGGCAAAGCTATGAGAGGTGAGCAAAAACACAGCGATATAGGGGAAGGTATGAGAGGGACGCGATAACACCGCGATATAGGGGAAGGTATGAGAGGTGCGCAAAAACACGGTGATGTAGTTGAAGATATGAGAGGTGCGCCAAAGCACAGAGATATAGGGGAAGCTATGAGAGGTGCGCGAAAACACAGCGATAAGGGGAAGGTATGGGAGGAGCGCGAAAACACAGCGATTTATGGGAATGTATGAGAGGGAGGCGAAAAGACAACGATACAGGGAAAGTTGTGAGAGCTGCGCAATAACACCACGATATAGGGGAATGTATGAGAGGTGCACGAAAACACGGCGATATAGTGGACGCTATGGGAGGTGTCCGAAAACACAGCGATATAGGGGACACTATGGGAGGTGCGCGAAAGCAGAGCGATATAGGTTAAGGTATTAGAGCTGCGCGATAACACAGTGATATAGAGGAATCAATGGGAGGTGCGCGAAAACACGGCGATATACGTGAAGGAATGAGAAGTGTGTGAAAACACGTCGATATAGGGGAAACAATGAGAGGTGCGCGAAAACATGGCGATATAGAAGAGGTTATGAGAGATGAGCGAAAACTCAGCTAAAAAGGGGAAGGGATGAGGTGTGCGCGAGAATACTACCATCTAGGCCAAGCTATGAGAGGTGAGCAAAAATACAGCGATATAGGGGAAGATCCCAGAGGTGCGCGAAAACACATCTATATGGGGAAGCTATGAGAGGTGCGCGAAAACACAGCGATATAGTGGAATGTATGAGAGGTGGCGAAAATTCTGAGATTTTGGGAAAGCTATGAGAGGTGCGTGTAAACACAGTGCTATAGGGGAATATATGAGAGGTGCGCAAAAACATGGTGATATAGGGGAATGTATGAGGTGAGCGAAAACACAGCGATATAAGGGAAGTTATTAGACGTGTGCAAAAACACAGCGATATGGGGGAAGGTATGAGAGGTGCGCGAAAACATATCGATATGGGGAAACTATGAGAGGTGCGCCAAACAATGTATGAGAGGTGGCGAAAACTCAGAGATTTTGGGAAAGCTACGAGAGGTGCGTGTAAACACAGAGCTATAGGGGAATATATGAGAGGTGCACAAAAACACGGTGATATAGGGAAATCTATGGGAGGTGTCCGAAAACACAGCGATATAGGGGTATTTACGGCAGGTGCGCAAAAACACAGCGATATATGGGAAGGTATGAGCGGTGCGCAAAAACACGGTGATATAGGGGAATGTATGAGAGGTGAGCGAAAACACAGCAATATAAGAAAATTTATAGGATGTGCGCGAAAACACAGCAATATCGTGGAAGCTATAGGAGGTGCATGAAATCATGGCGATATAGGAGAAGATATGAGAGGTGCGCGACAGCACAGAGATATAGGGGAAGCTATGAGAGGTGCGCGAAAACATAGTGATATAGGGGAAGCTATGACAGTTGCGCGAAAACACAGCAATATACGGGAAGGTATGAGAGTTGCGCGAAAACACAGTGATATAGGAGAAGTAATTGGAGGTGCGTGAAAATACAGCGATATACGAGAAGGAATGAGAGGTGTGTGAAACACGTCGATACAGGGAAAGCGATGAGAGGTGGGTGAAAACACGGTGATGTAGGAGAAGGTATGAGATCTGCGCGACAACACTGCGATATAGGCAAGGCTATGAGAGGTGTGTAAAAACTCAGCGATAAGGGGAAGGTGTGGGAGGTGTGAGAAAACACAGAGCTATAGGGGAATGTATGAGAGGTGTGCGAAAAAACATCGATATAGGGGAAGCTATGGGAGGTGCGTGAAAACACAGCGATATGGGGGAAGCTATGGGAGGTGTGCAAAAACTCAGCGATAACGGAAAGGTGTGAGAGGTGCGCGAAAACATAGCGATTTAGGGGAAAGTAGACCTCCCATAGCTTCCCCTATATCGCTGTGTTTTTGCACACATCCAATAGCTTCCCCTATATCGCTGCGTTTGGTGCACCTCCCATACCTTCCCCTATATTGCTGTGTTTTTGCTCACCTCTCATAGCTTTGACTATATCGCAGTATTCTCGCGCACATCTCATACCTTCCCCTTTTTAGCCGAGTTTTCGCTCATCTCTCATAGCTTCTTCTATATCGGCATGTTTTCACACACCTCTCATTCCTTCACGTATATCTCTGTGTTTTTGCACACCTCCCATTGCTTCCCCTATGTCACTGTGTATTCGCGCAGCTCTCATACCTTCCCCTATATTGCTGTTTTTTCACGCACCTCCCATAAATACCCCTATATCGCCATGATTTTTTGCACCTCTCATAGCTTACCCTATATCTCTGTGCTTTCGCGCACCTCTCATATCGTCTCCTATATCGACGTGTTTTCATGCACCTCCCATAGCTTCCACAATATCACTGTGTTTGGCGCACCTCCAAAGAAGTGAGCGAAAACACAGCGATATAGGGGATGCAATGGGAAGCATTTGAAAACATAGCGATATAGGGGTATTTATGGGAGGTGCGCAATAACAGAGCGATATAGGGTAAGGTATGAGAGCTGCGCGAAAACACAGTGATATAGGGGAAGCAATGGGAGGTGCATGAAAACACGGCGATATACGTGAAGGAATGAGAGGTGTGTGAAAACACGTCGATATAGAAGAAGGTATGAGAGATAAGCGAAAACTCAGCTAAATAGGGGAAGTTATGAGATGTGCGCGAGAATACTGCGATATAGGCAAAGCTATGAGAGATGAGCAAAAACACAGCGATATAGGGGAAGCTATAGGAGGTGTGCCAAACACAGCGATATAGGGGAAGCTATTGGAGGTGCGCAAAAACACAGCGATATAGGGGAAGTTATGAGAGGTGCGCGAAAACACAACGATATAGGGGAAGCTATGGGAGGTGTGCAAAAACTCAGCGATAAGGGGAAGGTATCGGAGGTTTGCGTAAACACAGCGATTTAGGGGAAGGTATGAGAGGGAGGCGAAAACGCAGCGATATAGCGGAAGGTACGAGAGGTGCGCAATAACATCGCGATATAGGGGAAGGTGTGACAGGCACGCAAAAACACTGTGATGTAGGAGAAAGTATGAGAGGTGCGCGAAAACACAGAGATATAGGGGAAGCTCTGAGAGGTGCACAAAAATATCGCAATATATCGGAAGCTATGAGAGGTGCACGAGTACACAGTGGTAGAGGGGAAACTATGAGAGATGTGCGAAAAGACAGCGATGTTGGGGAATGTGTGAGAGGTACGCGCACAAACGGTGATATAGGGGAAGGAATGATAGGTGAGAGAAAACGCAGCTCTGTAGAGGAGGGTATGAGAGCTGCAAGAAAAAATGGTGATATAGTGTCAGCTATGAGAGGTGCGCAGAGTCACGGCGATGTAGGGGAAGCTATGAGAGGTGAGTGAAAACACAGTGATATAGGTTAAGCTATGGGAGGTGCGCGAAATCACAGCGATGTAGGGGAAAGGATGAGAGGTGCGTGAAAACATCGCAACATATGGGAAGCTATGAGAGGTGCACGAGAACACAGCGGTAGAGAGGAAGCTATGAGAGGTGCGCGAAAACACTGCGATATATGGGAAGCTATGGAAGATGCGTGAAAACAGGGCGATATAGCGGAAGGCATGAGAGGTGCGCAAAAGCACAGTGATGTAGGGGAAGCTATGGGAGATGCTGAAATCTGAGAGATATAGGTGAAGCTATGGGAGATGTCTGAAAAAAACAGCCATATAGGGGAAGGAATGAGAGGTGCGCTATAACACAGCAATATAGGGGAAGGTATCAGAGGTCTTTGAATACATGGCGATATAGGGGAAGGTATGGTAGGTGCGTGAAAACACAGCGATATACAGGAATGCATCAGAGGTACGCGAAAACACAGCGATATAGGGGAATGTATGAGAGGTGAGAGAAAATGCAGCTCTATTGGGGAAGGTATGAGAAGTGCGCAAAAACAGAGCGATATAGGGGACGGTATGAGAGGTGCGTGAAAACACGGCAATATAGGAGAAGGTATGAGAGACGAGCGAAAATTCAGCTAAAAAGGTGAAGGTTTGAGAGAAGCGCAAAAACACGGCGATATATGCAAATCTCTGAGAGGAGAGCAAAAATACAGCGATATAGGGGAAGCTATGGGAGGTGCGCCAAAGCACCGTGATGTAGTGGAAGCTATCAGAGGTGCGCGAAAACACAGCGATATAGGGGAAAGTATTAGAGGTGCAGAATAACACCGCGATATAGGGGAAGGTATGAGAGGTGCGCAAAAACACGGTGATGTAGGGGAATGTATGAGAGGTGCGCCTAAAAACGGCGATACCGTTGATGCTATGAGAGGTGCGCAAAAACAGAGCGATATAAGGGAATGTATGAGAGGCTGGAGAAAACACAGAGAAATATGGGAAGCTATGGGAGGTGCGCAAAAACACGGCGGTATAGGTGAAGGAATGAGAGGTGTGTGAAAACACGCCGATATAGAAGAAAGTATGAGAGATGAGCGAAAACTCAGCTAAAAAGGGGAAGGTATGAGATATGCACGAGAATACTGCGATATAGGCAAAGCTAAGAGAGGTGAGCAAAAACACAGCGATATAGGGGAAGATATGGGAGTTGCGCCAAACACAGCGATATAGGGGAAGCTATCAGAGGTGCGCAAAAACACTGCGATATAGGGGAAGGTATGAGAGGTGCGCAAAAACACGGTGATGTAGGGGAATGTATGAGAGGTGCGCGTAAACATAGAGATATAGGAGAAGCTATGAGAGGTGAGGGAAAACACAGCGACATAGAGGACGCTATGGGAGGTGTCCGAAAACACAGCGATATAGGGGTATTTATGGGAGGTGCACAAAAACACAGCGATAAAGGGGAATGTATGACAGCTGCGCGAAAACACAGTGATATAGGGGAAGCAATGGGCAGTGCGCGAAAACACGGCGATATAGAAATAGATATGAGAGATGAGCGAAAACTCAGCTAAAATGGGGAAGGAATGAGATGTGCGCGAGAATACTGCGATATAGGCAAAGCTAAGAGAGGTGAGCAAAAACACAGTGATATAGGGGAAGCTATTGGAGGTGTGCAAAAACTCAGCGATAAGGGGAAGGTATGGGAGGTGCGCGAAAACACAGCAATTTAGGGGAAGGTATGAGAGGTGCGCAAAAACACGGTCATGTCGGGGAATGTATGAGAGGTGAGGGAAAACACAGCAATATAAGGGAAGTTATGGGACGTGCGCGAAAACACAGTGATATAGTGGAAGCTATGGGTGGTGCATGAAAACATGGAGATATAGGAGAAGATATGAGAGGTGCACGAAAGCACAGAGATATAGGGGAAGCTTTGAGAGGTGCACAAAAACATGGCGATATAGGGGAAGCAATGAGAGGATCGGGAAAACACAGGGATTTTGGAGAAGCTCTGAGAGGTGCGCGAAAATATCACAACATATGGGAAGCTGTGAGAGGTGCGCTAAAACACAGCAATATAGGGGAAGGCATGAGAGGTCTGCGAAAACACGGTGATATAGGGGAAGGTATGAGAGGTGCGCAAAAACACAGCGATGGAGGGGAATATATCAGAGGTACGTGAAAACACGGCGATATAGGGGAAGCTATGAGAGCTGCGCGAAAACATGGCGATATATTGGCAGCTATGAGAGGTGAGCAAAAACACAGTGATATAAGGGAATGTATGAGAAGTGCGCAAAAACAGAGCGATATAGGGCAAGCTATGAGAGGTTAGCAAAAACAGTGATATAGGGAAAGGTATGAGAGTGCGCGAAAACACATCGATATACGTGAAGGAATGAGAGATGTGTGAAAACACGTCGATATATGGGAGGCTATGGGAGGTGCAGGTAAACAGAGTGGTATAGGGGAAGGCATGAGCGGTGCGAGAAAACACAGCAATATAGGGGAAACTATGGGAGGTGCGTGAAAACATGGTGATATAGGAGAAGGTATGAGAGGTGCGCGAAAACACAGCGATGTAGGGGAAGCTCTGCAAGGTACGCGAAAAGACGGCGATATAGAGGAAGCTATGAGAGGTCTGCGAAAACAGAGATATAGGAGAAGGTATGAGAGGTGCGCGAAAACACATCGATATAGTTGAAGGTATGCGAGGTGCTCGAAAACACAGCGATATAGGGGAAGCTATGAGAGGTGCATGAAAACAAAGCGATATAGGGGCAGGTATGAGAGGCCGGTGAAAACACAGCGATAAATGGGAAGCTATGGGAGATGCGTGAAAACACGGCGATATAGGGGAAGCTATGGGTGGTGCGCGAAAACACAACGATTTATGTGAAGGTATGAGACAGAAGCGAAAACACAGCGATAGAGGGGAAGCTATGGGATATTCGTGAAAACACAGCAATACAGGGGAAGCAATGAGACGTGTGCGAAAACACATCGATACAGCAGAAGTATGAGATGTGCGCAAAAACACAGCGATATTAGGGAAGCTATGGGAGGTGCGCGAAAACACAGCGATATCGTTGAAGGTATTAGAGGTGCGCAAAAACACGGCGATGTAGGAGAATGTGTGAGAGGTGCGCAAAAACACAGCAATATAGGGGAAGTTATGAGAGGTGCACGAAAACACAGCGATATAGGGGAAGCTCTAAGAGGTGAATGAAAACTCAGCAATACAGGGGAAAGTATGAGAGTTGCGTGAAAATACGGCGATATAGGGCAAGGTATGAGACGTGCGCGAAAACACAGCGATATAGGGGAAGGTATGAGCGGAGAGAGAAAACATGGCGATATAAGGCAAAGAATGAGACGTGCACGAAAACACTGCGATATAGGGGAAGCTATGGGAAGTGCGCAAACGCACAGTGATATAGGGGAAGCAATAGCTGAGCACGAAAACACGGCGATACAGGGGAATGTATGGGAGGTTTGAAAATACATAGCGATATAGGGGAAGCTATGGGAGATACGCGAAAACACACCGATATATGGGAAGCTACGGGTGTGCGCAAATACACAGCGATGTAGTGGAAGCTATGGGAGGTACCAAAAAACACAGCGGTATAGGAGTAGGTATCAGGGGTGCGCGAAAACACCGTGATATAGCGGTAGCTATGTGAGTTGCGCGAAAACACAGCGATATAGGGGAAGGTATGAGACGTGCACGAAAACAGAGCAATGTCAGGGAATCTATGAGAGGTGCGGAAATATATGGGGATACAGGGGAAGCTATGGAAGGTGCTCTAAAAACAGCGATAGAGCGGATGGTATGAGAGGTGCGTGAGAAAGCGATACAGGGGAAGCTAAGGGAGGTGCAGGAAAACACAGCGATATTGGGGAAGCTAAGGGAGGTGCACAAAAACACGGCGATATAGTGGAAGGTATGAAAGGTACGCGAAAACACAGCGATATAGGGGAAGGTATGAGAGGAGCAAGAAAACATGACGATATAAGGGAAGGTATGAGAGGTGCACGAAACTCGGCGATATAGGGGAAGGTATGAGAGGAGCGAGAAAACACAGCGATATAAGTGAAGGTATGAGAGCTGCGTGAAAACAGAGCGATGTAGGGGAAGCTGTGGGAGGTGCGCGATAACACAGCTATAAAGGGGGAGGTATCCGGGATACGCGAAAACAAGGTGAGGTAGGGGAAGATATGAGAGGTGCGCAAAAATACGGCAATATAGGGGGAGGTATGAGAGGTGTGCGAAAACACAGCCCCATGTTCTCGCGCACCTCTCATACCTTCCCCTATGTCGCTGTGTTTTCGCGCACCACTCAGAGCTTCCCCAATATCGCTGTGTTTTCATGCACCTCCCATAGCTTCCCCTGTATCGTTGTGTTTTCGCACACCTCTGGTACCTTCCCCTATATCGCTGTGTTGCCACGCACCTCTCATACCTTCCCCTATATTGCTGTATTGCCACGTACCTCTCATGACTTCTGCTCTATCGCTGACATTTTGCGCACCTACCACAGCTTCATCTGTATCCCCATGGTTTTCCACACCTTCATAGTTTCCATGACATTGCTCTGTTTTCGTGCACCTCTCATTCCTTCCCCTATATCGCCGTGTTTTCGTGCACCTCTCATTCCTTCCCCTATATCGCCGTGTTTTCGTGCACCTCTCATTCCTTCCCCTATATCGCCGTGTTTTTGCGCACCTATCAGAGCTTCCCCTATATCGCTGTGTTTTCGCGCACCTCCCATAGCTCCCCCTGCTTCGCTGTGTTTTCGTGCACCACTGCTACCTTCCCTTATACCGCTATGTTTTCGCGCTACTCAGATAGATACTGCTACATCGCTGTGTTTTCGCGCACCTCGCATACCTTCCCCTGTATCGATGTGTTTTCGCGCACCTCTAATGGCTTCCCCTATATCACTGTATTTTCGCGCACCTCTCATATCTTCCTCTATATCGCCGTGTCATGAATACCTCCCATACCTTCCTCTATATCACTGTGTTTTAGCGCACGTCTCAGAGCTTCCCCTATAGTGCAGTGTTTTTGCACACCTCCCATAGCTTCCCCTATATTGATGTGTTTTCATGCACCTCTCATAGTTTGCCCTATGTCGCTGTGTTTTCACGCACCTCCCATACCTTCCACTATATCGCTATGTTTTTGCTTACCTCTCATAGCTTTGCCTTGTTACGTACCCCGTAACTGGGTTGCCAAACCAGCAGAAATGGATCACTCAGTTGGAGTCTGGATAACTATAACTAAGAAAGTTTTATTAAAGAAACAAGCAATACAGTAATCGAAAGGATAATAAATGCAACAGTTCAGCAATGATAAACAGGTGCACAGAATTAAGATAACAGCATCAATCAAGTTCTATCGTTGTCTAGGGGCAAATGACTAATTTCAAAGTGACACAAAAGTCCAGTTCGATTTAATAGTTCAGTTCGCAGTAATCGTTGCCATGGCGATGGACAACGTGGGGGGAGAGAGAGAGGGAGAACAGGAAAGACTGATCGTTCAGACACGGCTTCCACTGACAGACCGGCGATATTGCTCACAAGCAGATTTTGGGCAGGTCCTTGGTGATGTCACCTGAGGTCACTGACTGTGACCCCTCCTCCAGATGCGGTCGATCCTCTGCAGTGAACCTGGCACCCAAGCAAGGGCGGACACACACCGGGTTCCCGCTGATCGTACCTTTCCACCCTGTGCGTTGTCCGGTACTTCCCACCGACTCGTGAGAGGCGCACCGCTTCCAGGGTCTCGTTACCTCGGGTGTCGTGTGTCCTGCCTTAGTGGACCTGTCCCTTTTTATCCCCCTGCTGGGGTATCGCCTGTCCATCACTTCAAACAGTTCAGGGTTCAAAGGGGGAGCTGATCTTGGCAATACCCAGACTGATGGCTCCTTCATTAACATCTCCACATGCTGCTTCATTGTTCCTTATCTCTCCTTCCCCCCTGAGGACAGGTGGCAGACCAACTGCTGATCTCACAGGACAGCTAACATCTTATCTATGTGTATTCTCGTCACACTTCCCCGCTTTAAGGATTTTTACAGGGAGATAAAAATTACAAACATGAATACATTATTTGATACACGCACAAATATACATCTTTATCAGCTATTTGGCTAACACAGCGAGTTTGAAGTTGCCAGCACCTTGACAGACAGTCATCACATTTTCTGTTCCTTTTACATGTGTTATTAATAATCCCTTAGACCAGGCTCCAACTCAGCAAACTTCATAGTGGCCAAAAACACTGATGAATTTCGATCAATGTAACCTCTCATTTGGTTTTGTCCCGGACCACAATAACAAGGGTCGTCCTATTCCGACTCAGTTTTCTCTCGTAAGGGCTTAGTAGGAGGGGGCGCTACTCACATAACTACCGCTACATCGTTGTGTTTTCGCGCACCTCGCATACCTTCCTCTATATATCCGTGTCATCGAAGACCTCCCATACCTTCCTCTATATCTCTGTGTTTTAGCGCACGTCTCAGACCTTCCCCTGTAGTGCAGTGTTTTCGCTCACTAAGTGAGAAAGGGGAAGCTATGAGAGGTGCGCGAAACACAACCATATAGGGGAAGGTATGAGAGGTGTGTGAGAACATGGCGATATAGGCAAAGCTATGCGAGGTGAGCGAAAATACAGCGGTATAGGGGAAGGTATGAGAGGTGCATGAAAACGCAGCGTTATAGGGGAAACTATGGGAGGTGTGCGAAAACACAGCGATATAGGGGAAACTGTCAGAGGTGCACGAAAACACAGCAATATAGGGGAAGCTATGGGAGTTGAGCAAAAACACAGCAATCTAGGGAAAGCTAGGAGAGGTGCACGAGAATGCAGCGATATCGAGGAAACTATGGGAAGTGCGCAATGACACAGCGAGAAAGGGAAAGCTATGAGAGGTGCGCGAAAACACAGCCATATAGGGGAATGTATGAGAGGTACATGAAAACACAGTGATATACGGGAAGCTATGGGAGGTGCACGAAAACGCAGCAATATAGGGGAAGCAATGGGAATTGCGTGAAAACAAGGCGATATAGGAGAAGGTATGAGAGGTGCGCGAAAACACGGCGATAGAGCGGAAGGTATGAGATATGAGCGACAACGTAGCTAAAAGGTGGAAACTAGGAGAGGTCTGCGAGAACACGGTGATATAGGGAACGCTATGGGAGGCGCACGAAAACACGGCGATTTAGGGGAATGTATGAGAGGTGCGGGAAAACACAGCAATATAGGGGAAGTTATGAGAGATGAGTGAATTCACAGCTATAAAGGGGAAAGTATGACAGGTGCGTGAAAACACGACCGATATAGGGGAACTTATGAGAGGTGCGCGAACACATTGCGATATACATGAAAGTTTGAGAGGTGTGCGAAAACAAGGCGATATAGGCAAAGCTACGAGAGGTGAGCGAAAACACAGCAATATAGGGTAAGCTATGGGAAGTGCGCGAAAACACGGCGATATAGGGGAAGCTATGAGAGGGGAGTGAAAACTCAGCGATATTGGGGAAGGTATGAGAGGTGCACGAAAACACAGCGATATAGGTGAAGCTATGGGAGGTGTGCGAAATCATAGAAAATAGAGAAAGCTATCAGAGATGCGCGAAAACGTAGCGATATATGGGAAGCTATGGGAGATGCGTGAAAAAAGAACGATATAGGGGAGGTATGAGAGGTGTGAGCATACACATCGATATAGGGGAAGCTATGGGAGTTGCGTGAAAACGTCGATATAGGAGAAGGTATGAGAAGTGTGTGAAAACACAGCGATGTAGGGGAAGGTATGAGAGGTGCGCCAAACACAAGAATATTGGGGAAGCTATGAGCGGTCCGCAAAAACACAGCAATAAAGGGGAAGCTATGGGAGGGAGGCGAAAACACAGCGATATAGGGGAAGGTATGAAAGGTGCACGAGAACACCGCGATATAGGGGTAGGTATGAGAGGCACGCAAAAACATAGCACTTTTGGGGAAGCTGCAAGAGGTGCGGGAAAACACAGCGATACAGGGAAAGCTTTGGGAGGTGCGCGAAAACACAGCGATATAGGGAAATGGATTGGAGGTGAGCAAAAACACAGTGACATACGGGAAGGTATGGAAGGTGCAGGAAAATACGCTGATATAGAAAACATAGAAAACCTAGAAAATAGGTGCAGAAGTAGGCCATTCAGCCCTTCGAGCCTGCACCGCCATTCAGTATGATCATGGCTGATCATCCAACTCAGAACCCTGCACCAGCCTTCCCTCCATACCCTCTGATCCCTTAGGCACAAGGGCCATATCCAACTCCCTCTTAAATATAGCCAATGAACTGGCCTCAACTGTTTCCTGTGGCAGAGAATTCCACAGATTCACCACTCTCTGTGTGAAGAAGTTTTTCCTAATCTTGGTCCTAAAAGGCTTCCCCTTTATCCTCAAACTGTGACCCCTCGTACTGGACTTCCCCAACATCGGGAACTATCTTCCTGCATCTAGCCTGTCCAATCCCTTTAGGATTTTATACGTTTCAATCAGATCCCCCCTCAATCTTCTAAATTCCAACGAGTATAAGCCCAGCTCATCCAGTCTTTCTTCATATGAAAGTCCTGCCATCCCAGGAATCAATCTGGTGAACCTTCTTTGTACTCCCTCTATGGCAAGGATGTCTTTCCTCAGATTAGGGGACCAAAACTGCACACAATACTCCAGGTGTGGTCTCACCAAGGCCTTGTACAACTGCAGTAGTACCTCCTTGCTCCTGTACTCGAATCCTCTCGTTATAAATGCCAGCATACCGTTCGCCTTTTTCACCGCCTGCTGTACCTGCATGCCCACTTTCAATGACTGGTGTATAATGACACCCAGGTCTCGTCGCACCTCCACTTTTCCTAATCGGCCACCATTCAGATAATAATCTGTTTTCCTATTTTTGCCACCAAAGTGGATAACTTCACATTTATCCACATTAAATTGCATCTGCCATGAATTTGCCCACTCACCTAACCAATCCAAGTCACCCTGCATCCTTTTAGCATCCTCCTCACAGCTAACGCTGCCGCCCAGCTTTGTGTCATCCGCAAACTTGGAGATGCTGCATTTAATTCCCTCATCCAAGTTATTAATATATATTGTAAACAACTGGGGTCCCAGCACTGAGTCTTGCGATAACCCACTTGTCACTGCCTGCCATTCTGAAAAGGTCCCGTTTATTCCCACTCTTTGCTTCCTGTCTGCCAACCAATTCTCTATCCACGTCAATACTTTACTCCCAATACCGTGTGCTTTAAGTTTGCACACTAATCTCCTGTGTGGGACCTTGTCAAAAGCCTTTTGAAACTCCAAATATACCACATACACTGGTTCTCCCCTGTCCATTCTACTAGTTACATCCTCAAAAAATAGGGGAAGATGAGCGAAAACACAGCTAAAAAGGGGAAGGTATGGGAGATGAACGAAAACAGAGCAATATAGGGGAAGGTATGAGAGGTGTGAGAAAACACAGTGATATAGGGGAAGCTATGGGAGGTGCGTGAAAACGGCGATATAGGAGAAGGTATGAGAGGTGCGCGAAAACATGGCGATGTAGGGGAAGTATGAGAGTTGCGCGAAAACACGACGATATAGCGGAAGGTATGAGAGGTGAGAGAAAACGCAGCTCTATAGGGGAAGGTATGAGAGCTGCGTAAAAACACGGCGATATAGTGGCAGCTATGAGAGGTGAGCAAAAACACAGCGATATAGGGGAAGGTATGAGAGGTGCATGAAAACATGGCGACATCAGGGAATCCATGGGATGTGCACGAAAACACGGTGATATAGGAGAAGCTATGGGATGTGCGCGAAAACACGGCGATATAGGGGAAGGTATGAGAGGTGTGCGAAAACACAGTGATATAGGGGAAGCTGTGGGAGGTGCGTGAAAACGATGATATAGGAGAAGTTATGAGAGGTGAGCAAAAACAGAGCGACATAGTGGAAGGTATGGGAGGTCTCATAAACACGTTGATATGGGGAAGGTATGAGTGGTGCGCGAAAAGACAGTGATATGGGGGAAGCTATGAGAGGTACGTGAAAACACAGCCATATAGGGGAAGGTATGAGAGCTGCGTAAAAACACGGCGATATAGTGGCAGCTATGAGAGGTGAGCAAAAACACAGCGATATAGGAGAAGGTATGAGAAATGCACGAAAACACGGCGATATCAGGGAATCCATGGGAGGTGCGCGAAAACACAGTGATATAGGAGAAGCTATGGGATGTGTGCGAAAACACGACGATATAGGGGAAGGCATGAGAGGTGTGCGAAAACACAGCAATGTAGGGGAAGCTACAGGAGGTGCGCAAAAACACGGTGATACAGGGCAAACTATGAGAGGTGCGCGAAAACATCGCAATATAGGGGCAGCTATGGGAGGTGTGCGAAAACACAGCAATATTGGGGAAGGTATGAGAGGTGTCTGAAAACACGGCGATGTAGGGGAATGAATGAGAGGTCCGTGAAAACGCGGCGATATACGGGAAAGTATGGGAGGTGTGCAAAATCACAGCAATATAGGGAAAGGGATGAGAGGTGGCGAAAACACAGCGATATACAAGAAGTTATGGGAGGTGCGTGAAAACACGGCGATATAGGGGAAGTTATGAGAGGTGTGCGAAAACGCAGTGATATGTGGAAGCTATGAGAGGTGCGCGAACACATGGCGATATATGTGAAGGTATGAGGGGTGCGCGAAAACACGGTGATATAGGGGAAGGTATGAGAGATGAGCGAAAACACAGCTAAAAAGTGGACGGTATGAGAGGTGCACGAGAAAACGATGATATAGGCAAAGCTATGAGATGTGAGCGAAAACAGAGCGATATAGGGGAAGGTATGAGAGGTGCATGAAAACACAGCGATATGGGGAAGTTATGGGTGGTGCGCAAAAACACAGCGATACAGGGGAAGCTATGGGAGGTGCACGAAAACACGGCGATGTAGGGGAATGAATGAGAGATGCACCAAAACGCGGTGATATGCGGGAAGGTGTGAGTGGTGCGCGAAAAGACAGCAATATAGGGGAAGCTATGGGAGGTGTGCGAAATCACAGTGATATAGGGGAAGATATGAGAGGTGCATGAAAACACAGCGATATGCGGAAGTTATGGGAGGTGCGCAAAAACACAGCGGTACAGGGAAAGGCAAATATTAACGTAAATATTACGTCGCCTACCTTTCCGACTTCCAATCCTTCTGGCACTCTTGATAAAATTTTAAGTTTTAATCCTTTGCAGAAGGGATTAATAGCAATAATTTATGATATAATTATGAAATTACAGCCAGATATATCTGATAAAATTAAAGATGAATGGGAAAGGGAACTTCAACTTTCCCTACCTACAGAGAAATGGGATAACATTTTTCAATTAGTTAGTACTTCTTCTATGTGTGCTAAACATACTTTAATACAATTTAAAGTAGTACACATAGCTCATATGTCCAAAGATAAACTAGTTCGTTTTTACTCCCATATAAACCCTACTTGTGATAGATGTCACTCTGAAGTTTCTTTCTTTAAATCATATGTTTCGGCCCTGTCCTCTTTTGGAAAAATATTGGAAAGACATTTTTGATATTATTTCAACAGTTCTATGCTTCGATTTAAAACCCTATCCTATTATGGCAATCTCTGGATTGCCAGTGGTAGAACATAGATCTTGGTCTTCTTCAGCCTGTTGAATGATAGCTTTTGTTACTTTAATAGCGAGAAGATCTACTTTGTTGAAATGGAAAAGTAATCCGGGAAATTATAGGCCGGTGAGTTTAACGTCGGTAGTAGGTAAATTATTGGAGGGAGTACTAAGAGACAGAATCTACAAGCATTTGGATAGACAGGGACTTATTAGGGAGAGTCAACATGGCTTTGTGTGTGGTAGGTTATGTTTGCCCAATCTGTTGGAGTTTTTCGAGGAGGTTACCAGGAAAGTGGATGAAGGGAAGGCAGTGGATGTTGTCTACATGGACTTCAGTAAGGCCTTTGACAAGGTCCCACATGGGAGGTCAGTTAGGAAAATTCAGTCGCTAGGTATACATGGAGAGGTGATAAATTGGATTAGACATTGGCTCAATGGAAGAAGCCAAAGAGTGGTGGTAGAGAATTGCTTCTCTGAGTGGAGGCCTGTGACTAGTGGTGTGCCACAGGGATCAGTGCTGGGTCCATTGTTATTTGTCATCTATATCAATGATCTGGATGATAATGTGGTAAATTGGATCAGCAAATTTGCTGATGATACAAAGATTGGAGGTGTAGTAGACAGTGAGGAAGGTTTTCAGAGCCTGCAGAGGGACTTGGACCAGCTGGTAAAATGGACTGAAAAATGGCAGATGGAGCTTAACACAGACAAGTGTGAGGTATTGCATGTTGAAGGACCAACCAAGGTAGAACATAAAGGGTTAATGGTAAGTCACTGAGGAGTGCAGTAGAACAGAGGAATCTGGGAATAGAGATACAAAATTCCCTAAAAGTGGCGTCACAAGTAGATAGGGTCGTAAAGAGAGTTTTTGGTACATTGGCCTTTATTAATCGAAGTATTGAGTATAAGAGCTGGAATGTTATGATGAGATTGTATAAGGCATTGGTGAGGCCGAATCTGGAGTATTGTGTTCAGTTTTGGTCACCAAATTACAGGAAGGATATAAATAAGGTTGAAAGAGTGCAGAGAAGGTTTACAAGGATGTTGCCGGGACTTGAGAAACTGAGTTACAGAGAAAGGTTGAATAGGTTAGGACTTTATTCCCTGGAGCGTAGAAGAATGAAGGAAGATTTGATAGAGGTATATAAAATTATGATGGGTATAGATAGAGTGAATGCAAGCAGGCTTTTTCCACTGACGCAAGGGGACAAAAAAAAGAGGACATGGGTTAACGGTGAGGGGGGGAAAGTTTAAAGGGAACATTAGGGGGGGCTTCTTCACACAGAGAGTGGTGGGAGTATGGAATGAGCTGCCAGATGAGGTGGTAAATGCGGGTTCTTTTTTTAACATTTAAGAATGAATTGGACAGATACATGGATGGGAGGTGTATGGAGGGATATGGTCCGTGTGCAGGTCAGTGGGACTAGGCAGAAAATGGTTCGGCACAGCCAAGAAGGGCCAAAAGGCCTGTTTCTGTGCTGTAGTTTCTATGGTTTCTATGGAAGGAAACTAATCCTCCAACTACATTCCAATGGTTTTCTCAAACCATATTAAGTTTAAATTTAGAAAAAATTAGAAGTGATATTTTTGACCGTTTGGTTAAATTGGAAGAAACTTGGAAACCTTTTATGCAACATTTTCATCTGATGTAATCTGACTTTTCTGAATCTTTTTTCTAAACTTAAGTTATATGATGAGAGGAAGGGAGTTAATGACATTATTGAACGAGTCCGATACAAACTGTTGGTCTAGCCCTGTTTTGTTTTTTTTTTCTGTTTTTTTTTTTTCTCTTTTTCTTTTAGGATTTTTTTTGTTAATATATTTTTTTTCTTTTTTAATGTTTAATCTCATTATGAGTTTGGAAGTCTTTTATATCTATGTTACTTAAAATTCATTTTATATATGCTGATAAACATTTTTCCAATCTCTTTGTACCAACTTTGTTATTGAGTTTATAATTTTGAAAAATTAATAAAAAGATTTTTTAAAAAGAGAGGTGCGTGAAAATAGTGATATGGGGGACGCTACTAGAGGTGCGCGAAAACACAGCGACATAGGGGAAGCTACGAGATGAGCGCGAAAACGCAGCGATACAGTGGAAGGTATGAGAGGTGTGCAAGAACACAACGATGTAGGGGAAGGTATGCGAGGTGCGCGAAAACACAGTGATATAGGGGAAGGTATGAGAAGTGTGCGAAAACACGGCAATACAGGGAAATGTATCAGAGGTGCGAGAAAACACACCGATATAGGGGAGTGATGAGAGGAGCGAAAACACAGCGATGTAGGGGAAGGTGTGAGAGGTGCCTCGCCTCTCGCCTCCAGCGTCTTGCCATACTTCGCCTCTCGTTTCCCGACCGCTTCGGATTGTGTGTTTAAATTTGCTCCAGTCCGGAGATTTATCTGTGGAACTCAGTCTCTCCGTGTCAAGGTAAATTTTCCAACTTACAATTCAGATCCTCTGGTGACGTCTGAAACTCAGTCTCTCCGTGTCAAGTATTCTAAGCTTTACTTCAGCACCGAGGTTTCCTGTGTAATTCCGTCTCTCCGTGCCAAGAGAGGTTTTGCCTGCCGCTTTCCTTTCTACGCTCCGTGTCAGGATAGTTCCACTTACCTTCTGTTTCTCTGAAAACCTTCTTGTTTGCCGTTAACGCTCACACCCTCGTCTACTTCCTACCTTAATCTCCGGGCCTCGTTCCCTGCAGCACAACGACTTAATCTGCGCGCATCTCAATAATCCACGAGCCACCAGAATCCGTGTGCACCCCTGCATTTTATGACAAACCTCTAAAGCTACTTAATCCTCAAATCAATGCGCACCCTCATGTGCGAGAACGCAGCCCTAAATCAGTGTGCAACCCCGAATCATCTTCACCCCAAAACTCCGTGCGCACCCATATTCACAATCACTTCCCTAATTCTGCGTTTTCCGCAATTTGGTGCGCACCCAACCCCGCTGACACACCCGCAGGCATTACAGATTTTTTCAGAGCAACAATCATTTCAAACCGTTCAGAAAATTGTTGTCTCGGGAAGAAAAATAATCATTGTAAATTCTTTGCAAATCTTGGTGTAACTTCAAATCCGTATTGAATCCAAACGCACATGCGATTATCTTCGAGCATAAACTGTATCAAACAGTTCAGAAATGGCTGCCTCGACATTAAAAAACGCAGCGTGAGGGTGCGCACTGATTTGGGGATTGAGTAGCTTTAGAGGTTTGTCATAAAATGCAGGGGTGCACACAGCTTCTGGTGGCTCATGTGGATTATTGAGATGCGCGCAGATTTAGTCGTTGTGTTGCAAGGAACGAGGTCCAGAGATTAAGTTAGGAAGTAGCCGAGGCTGTGAGCGTTAACGGCAAACAGGAACGTGTTCGTATGCAAATTTTGAGTAGTAACCTCCAATTTAAAAACACAATACGAACAGATCTGAAAGACATCAAATGCCTATAATCCCTACGAATGAAACAAACTTGAGATTCGTCACTATTGAAAATCCACAGACACACCCAAATCCGGGAACTCCACCAAACCCTCTCACACCCACATTAGAGCATGCCAAAGAAAGAATCGTTTCAAAACATTCAAAATATATCTGTCTGCACAAGTTTAAAGTGGCGAGGCGAGGTATGGCTAGAGGCGAGAGGCTAGTGGCGAGTATTGGCTAAAGGCTAGAGGCTAGAGGCAGAGGCAAGGCTTGCCTAGAGGCTAGAGGCTAGGGTCGATGCTTGGCTAGCTAGAAGGGAGGCTTAGCTAGAGGCTAGAGGCAACAGTCGAGTCTTGGCTAGAGGCTAGAGGCTAGAGGCGAGGCACCTCTCATACTTTCCTCTATATCGCCGTGAATTCGTGCACCTCTCATACCTTCCCCTGTATCGTCATGTTTTCACGCACTTCTTATAGATTCTCCCATATCACTGTCTTTTTGCGCACCTGTCATATCTTCCTCATATCGCCGTGTTTTCGCAGACCTCTCATAACTTCCGCTATATTGCTGTGTTTTAGCGCGCCTCTCATACCTTCACCGTTATAGCTGTGTTTTGACGCACTTACCAAACCTTCCCATATATCGCAGTGTTTTCACGCATATCCCATAGCTTCCCCTCTATCGCTGTGTTTTGGTTTCCCTCTAATACCTTCACGTAAAACCTTGTGTTTTCGCGCACCTCCCATAGACTCCCCTATATTGCCGTGTTTTCGCGCACCTCACATATATTCCCCTATAGTGCTGTGTTTTCGAGCACTTCTCATAGCTTTCCCAAAATCTGTGTTTTCGCACACCACTCATACATTCCACTATATTGCTGTGTTTTCGCGCACCTCTCATAACTTCCCCAGTATCGCCGCATTTTCACGCACCTCCCATAGCTTCCTATATATCGCTGTGTTTTTACCGGCCTCTCATAGCTTCCCCTATATTGCTGTGATTTCGCGCACCTCCCATAGCTTCCCCTCTATCGCTGTGTTTTCGCTTCCTTCTCATACCTTCACATAAAACGTTGTGTTTTCACGCACCTCCCATAGCTCCCCCTATATCGCTGTGTTTTCGAGCACCTCTCGTAGCTTTCCCAAAATCTCTCTGTTTTCGCGCACCTCTCATAGATTCCAATATATTGCTGTGTTCTTGCGCACCTCTCGTAGCTTCCTCATATCGATGTGTTTTCGTGCACCTCGCATACGTTCCCCTATATCACCCTGTTTACACGCACCTCCCATGGCTTCCCATTTATCACTTTGTTTTTGCGTGCCTCTCATACCTTACCCTATATCGCTATGTATTCGCCTCCATCTCATACCTTCCCCTTATCGCTGAGATTTTGCACACCTCCCATAGCTTCCTCTATATCGCTGTGTTTTTGCTCACCTCTCATAGCTTTGCCTATGTCACAGTATTCGCGCGCACATCTCATTCCTTCCGCTTTTTAGCTGAGTTTTCGAATCATCTCTCATACCTATTTCTTTAACGCCGTGTTTTCGCGCACCTCTCATCGCTTCCCCTATGTCGACGTGTTTTCACGCACCTCTCATTCTTTCACATATATCGTCGTGTTTTCGCGCATCGCCCATTGCTTCCCCTATATCACTGTGTTTTCGCACACCTCCCATAAATACGCCTATGTTGCTGTGTTTTCGCTCACCTCTCATAGCTTCCCCTATATCGCGGTGTTATCGCACACCTCTCATAGCTTCCCCTATATCGCTGTGTTTTTGCTCACCTCTCATAGCTTTACCTATATCGCAGTATTCTCGCGCATATCTCATACCTTCCCCTTTTTAGCTGAGTTTTCGCTCATCTCTCATATCTTCTTCTATATCGGCGTGTTTTCACACACCTCTCATTCCTTCACGTATATCACTGTGTTTTCACACACCTCCCATTTCTTCCCCTATATCACTGTGTTTTCGCGCACCTCCCATAAATACCCCTAGATCGCTGTGTTTTCGCGCACCTCTCATTTATTCCCCTACAGCGCTGTGTTTACGCGCAACTCTCATAGCTTTCCCAAATTTTCAAGGTTTTCGCTACCTCTCATACATTTCACTATATCGCTGTGTTTTCGTGCACCTCTCGTAGCTTCCCCATATCGATGTGTTGTCGCGCACCTCTCATACCTTCCCCTATATTGCTGTGTTTCACGCACCTCCCATAGCTTCCCATATTTCTATGTGTTTTTGCGCACCTCTCATACTTTCCCCTATATCACTGTGTTTATGCATACCTCCCATAAATTCCCCTATATCGCTGTGTTTCCGGACACTTCCCATAGATTTTCCTATCACCATGTTTTCGCGCACCTCTCATATATTCCCCTATAGCGGTGTGTTTACGCACACCTCTCATAGCTTTCCCAAAATCTCTGTGTTTTCGCCACCTCTCATACATTCCACTATATCGCTGTGTTTTCGCGCACCTCTTGCAGCTTCCCCATATCGATGTGTTTTCGCGCACCTCTCATACCTTCCCCTACATCACCATGTTTTCACGCACCTCCCAAAGCTTCCCATATTTCTCTGTTTTCACCAGCCTCTCATACATTCCCTTATATCGCTGTGTTTTCGCGCACCTCTCATAGTATCCCCTATACGCCATTTTTACATGTACCTCTCATACATTCCCCTACATTACCGTGTTTTTGCACACGTCTCATACCTTCCGCTATATCGCAGTGTTATCACGCACCTCTAATACATTCCCCTATATCGCTGTGTTTGTGCGCACTTCTGATAGCTTCCACTACATCACGGTGCTCTGGCGCACCTCCCATACCTTCCCAGATATCGCTGTATTTTTGCTCACCTCTCAGAGATTTGCCTATATCGCCGTGTTTTTGCGCAAATCTCAAACCTTCACCTTTTTAGCTGATTTTTCGCTGGTCTCTCATACCTTCTCCTATATTCTCATACCTTCCCCTATAGAGCTGCATTTTCTCTCACCTCTCATACATTCCCCTATATCGCTGTGTTTTCGAAGACCTCTGATACCTTCCCCTTTATTGCTGTGTTATAGTGCACCTCTCATTCCTTCCCCTATATAGCTGTTTTTTCAGACATCTCCCATAGCTTCCCCTGTATCTCTCAGATTTCAGTATCTCCCATAGCTTTCCCTACATCACCGTACTTTTGCACACCTCTCATGCCTCCCGCTATATTGCCCTGTTTTCACGCACCTTCCATAGCTTCCCATATATTGCCATGTTTTTGTGCACCTCTCATAACCTCCCCTACATCGCAGTGTTTTCAGGAACCTCTCATAACTTCCCTAATATCACTGCAATTTTGCGCACCTCTCATACCTTCCCCTATATCGCTGTGTTTTCATTCAACTCTTAGAGCTTCCCCTATATCGCTGTGTTTTCGCTCACCTCTCATAACTCCCCCAATATTGCCGTGTTTTCGCGCGCCTCTAATACAGTCTCCTACATCACCGCGTTTTCACGCACCTCTCATACCTTCAACAATATCGCTGTGTTTTTGCGCATATCCCATACCTTCCCATATATTTCTGTGTTTTCGCGCACCTCCCATAGCTTCCCTAATATTGCTGTGTTTTTGCGCACATCTCATACTTCTGCTGTATCGATGTGTTTTCGCACACGTCTCATTGCTTCCCCTATATCGCTGTGTTTTCGCGCACATCTCAGAGCTTCCCCTGTATTGTTGTGTTTTCACGCATATCCCATATCTTCCCCTCTATCGCTGTATTTTCGCTTCTCTGTCATACCTTCACATAAATCATTGTGTTTTCGCGCACCACCCATAGCTTCCCCTATATCGCCATGTTTTCACGCACCTCCCATAGTTTCCCCTATATTGCTGTGTTTTCTCGCACCGCTCATGCCTTCCCCTATAACACTCTGTTTACCTGCACCTCCCATAGCCTCCCATATATCGACGTGTTTTCACATATCTCTTTTTCCTTCACGTATATCGATGTGTTTTCGCGCACCTCTCATACCTTCCCCTATATCACTGTGTTTTTGCTCACCTCTCATAGCTTGCCCTATATCGCTCTGTTTTTGCGCACTTCTCATACATTCCCTTATATCACTGTTTTTGCTCACCTCTCATAGCTGCCACAATATCGCCATGCTTTCGAGCAGCTCTCATAGCTTCCCCTATTTCGCCGTGTTTTCACGTACGTCTCATACATTCCCCTCCATCGCTGGTTTTAGCACACCTCTGATACCTTCCCCCATATCGCCGTGTTTTCGCAGACCTCTCATGCCTTCCCCTATATTGTGGTGTTTTAGCGCACCTCTCATAACTTCCAATATGTTGCGATATTTTCACGTACCTCTCAGAGCTTCCCCAAAATCGCTGTTTTCCCGATCCTCTCATAGCTTCCCCTATATTGCCATGTTTTTGCGCACCTCTGAAAGCTTCCCCTATATCTCTGTGCTTTCGCACACCTCTCATATCTTCTCCTATATCGCCGTGTTTTCATGCACCTCCCATAGCTTCCACTATATTGCTGTGTTTTCGCGCACGTCCCATAACTTCCCTTCTATTGCTGTGTTTTCCCTCACCTCTCATACATTCCCCGACATGACCGTGTTTTTGCGCACCTCTCATACCTTCCCCTATATCACGGTGTTTTCGCGAACCTCCCATACCTTCCCCTTATCACTGAGTTTTTGCACAGCTCCAATAGCTTCCCCTATATGGCTGTGTTTTTGCTCACCTCTCATAGCTTTGCCTATATCGCAGTATTCTCGCGCACATCTCATACCTTCCCCTTTTTAGCTGAGTTTTCGCTCATCTCTTATACCTTCTTCTATATCGCCGTGTTTTCGCACACATGTCATCGCTTCCCCTATATCGACGTGTTTTCACACACCTCTCATTCCTTCACGTATATCGCCGCGTTTTCGTGCAGCTCTCATACCTTACCCTATATCGCTCTGTATCCAAGCACCTCCCATAAATACCCCTATATCGCTGTGTTTTCGGACACCTCCCATTGGTCCCCTATATCGCCGTGTTTTCGCACACCTCTCATACATTCCCCTACATCACCGTGTTTTTGCGCACCTCTCATACCTTCCCCTATATCGCTGTGCTTTCGCCTCCCTCCCATACCTTCCCCTTATCACTGAGTTTTTGCACACCTCCCATAGCTTCCCCTATATCGCTGTGTTTTTGCTCACCTCTCATAGCTTTGCCTATATCGCAGTATTCTCGAACACATCTCATTCCTTCCCCTTTTTAGTTGAGCATTCGCTCATCTCTCATACCTTCTTCTATATCACCGTGTTTTCGCGCACCTCCCATTGCCTCCCCTATATCGCCGTGTTTTCGCGCACCTCTCATACATTCCGCCACATAACCGTGTTTTTGCGCACCTCCCATTGCTTCCCCTATATCACTGTGTTTTCGTGCAGCTCTCATACCTTCCCCTATATCACTGTGTTTTCGCGCACCTCCCATAAATACCCCTATATCGCTGTGTTTTCGGACACCTCCCATGGATTTCCCTATATCGCCGTGTTTTCGCGCACCTCTCATATATTCCCCTATATTGCTGTGTTTTCGCGCACCTCTCGTAGCTTCCCCATATCGATGTGTTTTCGCGCACCTCTCATACCTTCCCCTACATTGCCGTGTTTTCACGCACCTCCCATAGCTTCCCATATTTCTCTGTGTTTTCGCGCACCTTTCATACTTTCCCCTATATCACTGTGTTTTCGAGCACCTCCGATAAATTCCCCTATATCGCTGTGTTCCTCTATAGCGCTGTGTTTTCACACACCTCTCATAGCTTCCCCTATACCGCCGTTTTTACGCGCACCTCTCATACCTTCCCCTATATCGCAGTGTTATTGCGCACCTCTAATAATTTCCCCTCTATCGCTGTGCTTTCACGCACCTCTGATAGCTTCCCATATATCGCTGTGTTTTCACCAGCCTCTCATACCTTCCCCTATATCACTGTGTTTTCTCGCACCTGTCATAGTTTCGCCTATATTGTTGTGTTTACGCGCACTTCGCATTGCTTCCTCTACATCGTTGTGTTTTCGCGCACCTCTCATCCTTTCAACTACATCGATGTGTTTTCGCGCACGTCCCATAACTTCCCTTATATTGCTGTGTTTTCTCTCCCCTCTCATACATTCCCCTACATCACTGTGTTTTTGCGCACCTCTCATACCTTCCCCTATATTGCTCTGTTTTCGCGCACCTGCCATAAATACCCCTATATCGCTGTGTTTTTGGACACCTCCCATAGATTTCCCTATATCACCATGTTTTTGCGCACCTGTCATATATTCCCCTATAGCGCTGTGTATACACGCACCTCTCATAGCTTTCCCAAAATCTGTGTTTTCGCCACCTCTCATACATTCCACTATATCGCTGTGTTTTCGCACACCTCTCGTAGCTTCCCCGTATCGATGTGTTTTCGCTCACCTCTCATACCTTCCCCTATATCGCTGTGAATTTTTACACCTCTCATAGCTTCCCCTATATCTCTGTGTTTTCGCGCACTTCTCAATCCTTCTCATATATCGATGTGTTTTCATGCACCTCCCATAGCTTCCACTATATCGCTGTGTTTTCGCGCACGTCCCATAACTTTCCTTATATTGCTGTGTTTTCGCGCACCTCCCATAGGTTCCCCTGTAATACTGTGTTTTCACGCGCCTCTCATCACTTCTCCTATATCGCTGTGATTTCTCGCACCTCCCATAGTTTCCCGTACATCGCTGTGTTTTCGCTCACCTGTCATAGCTTCCCCTACATCACCGTGCTTTTGCGCACATCTCATACTTTCACCTATATCGTTTTGTTATCACGCACCTCTCATAGCTTCCCCTCTACTGCTGTGTTCTCATGCACCTCCCATGTCTTCCCCTATATAGCTGTGTTTTCTCGTACCTCTCATACCTTCCCCTATATTGCTATGTTTTCATGCAACACCCATAGCTTCCCATATATCGCTGTGTTTTCATGCACATTTTATACGTTTCCATGTATCACTGTGTTTTCGCACACCTCCCATAGCTTCCCCTATATCACTGTGTTTTCGCACACCTCCCATAGCTTCCCCTATATCACTGTGTTTTCGCGCAGCTCTCATACATTCCCCATTATCGCCGTGTTTTCGCTCACGTCTCACAGCTTTCCCAAAATCTCTGTGTTTTCGCGCACCTCTCATACATTCCACTATATCGCTGTGTTTTCGCGCACCTCTCATAGCTTTCCCCATATGGCCGTGTTTTCGCGCACCTCCCATTGCTACCCGTATATCACTGTGTTTTCGCGCAGCTCTCATACATTCCCCTATATCGCTGTGCTTTCGCCTCCCTCTCATGCCTTCCCCTAAATCGCTGTGTTTTTGCGCACCTCTCATACCTTCCCCTACATCGCGGTGTTATCGTGCACCTCCCATACCTTCCCCTTATCGCTGAGTTTTTGCACACCTCCCATAGCTTCCCCTATATCACTGTGGTTTTGCGCACCTCCAATAGCTTCCCCTATATCGCTGTGTTTGGTGCACCTCCCATAGCTTCCCCTATATCGCTGTGTTTTTGCTCACCTCTCATAGCTTTGCCTATATCGCAGTATTCTCATTCACATCTCATGCGTTCCCCTTTTTGGCTGAGTTTTCGCTCATCTCTCGTAGCTTCTTCAATATCGGCGTGTTTTCACACACCTCTCATTCCTTCACGTATATCACTGTGTTTTCACACACCTCCCATTTCTTCCCCTATATCACTGTGTTTTCGCGCACCTCTCATTTATTCCCCTACAGCGCTGTGTTTATGCGCAACTCTCATAGCTTTCCCAAATTTTCAAGGTTTTCGCTACCTCTCATACATTTCACTATATCGCTGTGTTTTCGCGCACTTCTCGTAGCTTCCCCATATCGTTGTGTTGTCGCGCACCTCCCATACCTTCCCCTATATTGCTGTGTTTCACGCACCTCCCATAGCTTCCCATATTTCTATGTGTTTTTGCGCACCTCTCATACTTTCCCCTATATCGCTGTGTTTTTGCATACCTCCCATAAGTTCCCCTATATCGCTGTGTTTCCGGACACCTCCCATAGATTTTCCTATCACCATGTTTTCGCGCACCTCTCATATATTCCCCCATAGCGATGTGTTTACGCACACCTCTCATAGCTTTCCCAA
Source organism: Mobula birostris (assembly GCF_030028105.1). NCBI lineage: Eukaryota > Metazoa > Chordata > Chondrichthyes > Myliobatiformes > Myliobatidae > Mobula > Mobula birostris. Next base: position 1,180,832 of record NW_027274967.1, read on the forward strand.
TATCTCTGTGTTTTCGCCACCTCTCATACATTCCACTATATCGCTGTGTTTTCGCGCACCTCTCGTAGCTTCTCCATATCGATGTGTTTTCGCGCACCTCTCATACCTTCCCCTATATCGCTGTGTTTGGTGTCCTTCCCATAGCTTACCCTATATCGCGGTGTTTTTGCTCACCTCTCATAGCTTTGCCTATATCACAGTATTCTCGCGCACATCTTATACCTTCCCCTACATAGACATGTTTTCACACACCTCTCATCGCCTTCCCTATATCGACGTGTTTTCACACACCTCTCATTCCTTCACGCATATCTCTGTATTTTCGTGCACCTCCCATTGCTCCCCCTATATCACTATTTATTCGCGCAGATCTCATACCTTCCCCTATATCGCTGTGTTTTCACGCACCTCCCATAAATACCCCTATATCGCTGTGTTTTCGGACACCTCCCATGGATTTCCCAAAATCTCTGTGTTTTCGCCAGCTCTCATACATTCCACTATATCGCTGTGTTTTTGCGCACCTCTCACAGCTTCCCCATATGGACGTGTTTTCACGCACCTCTCATACCTTCCCCTGAATCGCTTTGAATTTTTGCACCTCTCATAGCATACACTATATCGCTGTGTTTTTGCGCACCTCTCATATCTTCTCCTATGTCGACGTGTTTTCATGCACCTCCCATAGCTTCCACTATATCGCTGTGTTTGGCGCACCTCCCATAAATTCCCCTATATCGCTATGTTTCCGGACACCTCCCATAGATTTTCCTACCACCATGTTTTCGCGAACCTCTCATATATTCCCCTATAGCGCGGTGTTTACGCGCACCTCTCACACATTCTCCTTCATCACCGAGTTCTTGCGCACCTCTCATACCTTCCCCTATATCTCTGTGTTTTTGCGCACCTCCCACACCTTCTTTTATCCCTGAGTTTTTGCACACCTTCCATAGCTTCCCCTATATCGCTGTGTTTTCACGCACCTGTCATAGCTTCCCCTATATCGTTGTGTTTTCACGCACCTCTCATAGCTTCCCCTATATCGCCATGTTTTCGCGCACCTCTCAGAGCTTCCCCTACATCTCTGTGCTTTCGCGCATCTCTCATATCTTCTCCTATATCGCCGTGATTTCATGCACCTCCCATAGCTTCTACTATATCGCTGTGTTTTCGCGCACGTCCCATAACTTCCCTTATATTGCTGTGTTTTCGCTCACCTCTCATACATTCCCCTACATCACCGTGTTTTTGCGCACCTCTCATACCTTCCCCTACATCGCGGTGTTATCGTGCACCTCCCATACCTTCCCCTTATCGCTGAGTTTTTGCACACCTCGGATAGCTTCCCCTATATCGCTGTGTTTTCGCGCACCTCTGATACCTTCCCCTATATCGCTGTGTTTTCGCGCACCTCCAATAGCTTCCCCTATATCGCTGTGTTTTTGCTCACCTCTCATAGCTTTGCCTATATCGCAGTATTCTCGCGCACATCTCATACCTTCCCATTTTTAGCTGAGTTTTCGCTCATCTCTCAAACCTCCTTCTATATCGCCGTGTTTTTGCGCACCTCTCATCGCTTCCCCTATATCGACGTGCTTTCACACACCTCTCATTCCTTCATATATATCGCCGTGTTTTCGTGCACCTCCCATTGCTTCCCCTATATCACCGTGTTTTTGTGCACCGCTCATACCTTCCCCTATATTGCTGTGATTTTTTGCACCTCCCATAGCTTCCTCTATATCTGTGTTTTCGTTCACCTCTCATAGCTTCCCCTATATTGCCATATATTCGCACACCTCTCATACATTTCCCTACATCACCGTCTTTTTGCGCACCTCTCATAGCTTCCCCTATATCTCTGTGCTTTTGTCCACCTCTCATAAATTCTCCTACATCAGCGTGTTTTTGCGCACCTCTCACACATACCCCTATATCGCGGTGTTATCGTGCACCTCTCATACGTTCCCCTATATCGCTGTGGTTTCACCTCCCTCTCATACCTTCCCCTAAATCGCTGTGTTTTCGCGCACCTCCCATAGCTTCCCCTATATAGCAGTACTCTCGTGCACATTTCATACCTTCCATTTTCAGCTGAGTTTTCGCTCATCTCTCATATCTTCTTCCATACCGCCGTGTTTTCGCGCACCTCTCATCGCTTCCCCTATATAGACGTGTTTTCACACACCTATCATTCCTTCCCCTATATCACTGTGTTTTCGTGCACCTCTCATAACTTCCCCTACATCATCGTGTTTTTGCGCACCTCTCATAACTTCCCCTATGTCGCTGTGTTTTTGCGCACCTCTCATACCTTCCCCTACATCACCGTGTTTTTGCGCACCTCTCATAACTTCCCCTATGTCGCTGTGTTTTCACGCACCTCTCATACCTTCCCCTATAGCGCTGTGTTTTCACCTCCCTCTCATACATTTCCCTAAATCGTTGTGTTTTCGCGCACCTCCCACACCTTCATTTATCACTGAGTTTTTGCACACCTCTCATAGCTTGGTCTAAATCGCTGTGTTTTTGCGCATCGCTCACACCTTCCCCTATATCGCTGTGATTTCGCGCACCTGACATAAATACCTCAATATCACTGTGTTTTCGGACACCTCCCATAGATTTCCATATATCGCCGTTTTTTTGTACACCTCTCATATATTCCCATATAGTGCTGCGTTTGCACGCACCTCTCATAGCTTTCCCAAAATCTCTGTGTTTTCGCCACCTCTCATACATTCCACTATATCACTGTGTTTTCGTGCACCTCTCGTAGCTTCCCCATATCGATGTGTTTTCGCGCACCTCTCATACCTTCCCCTATATCGCTGTGATTTTTTGCACCTCTCATAGCTTCCCCTATATCTCTGTGCTTTCGCGCACCTCTCATATCTTCTCCTATATCGACGTGTTTTCATGCACCTCCTATAGCTTCCACTATATCGCTGAGTTCTCGCGCAAGTCTAATAACTCCCTTATATTGCTGTGTTTTCGCTCACCTCTCGAACATTCCCCTACATCACCGTGTTTTTGCGCACCTCTCATACCAACCCCTATATCGCTGTATTTTCGCCTCCCTCTCATACCTTCCCCTAAATCGCTGTATCTTCACGCACCTCCCATAACTTCCCCTTATCGCTGAGATTTTGCAGACCTCGCATAGCTTCCCCTATATCGCAGTGTTTTCACGCACCTCTCATAGCTTCCCCTATATCGCTGTGTTCTCACGCACCTCCAATAGCTTCCCCTATATCGCTGTGTTTGGCGTAGCTCTCATAGCTTCCCCTATTTCGCTGTGTTTTTGCTCACCTCTCATAGCTTTGCCTATATCGCAGTATTCTCGCACACATCTCATACCTTCCACTTTTTAGCTGAGTTTTCGCTCATCTCTCATACCTTCTCCTACATCACTGTGTTTTCGCGCACCTCTCATCGCTTCCCCTATATAGACGTGTTTTCACACACCTTTCATTCCTTCCCCTATATCGCTGTGTTTTTGCACACCTCTCATAGCTTTGCCTATATCGCAGTGTTGGCACGCAGCTCTCATACCTCCCCCAAGATTGCTGTGTTTTCTTGCACCTCCCATAGCTTCCCCTATAGCTCTGTGTTTTCGCACACCTCCCATACCTTCCCCTTATCGCTGAGATTTTACACACCTCCCATAGCTTCCCCTATATCGCTGTGTTTTCGCGCACCTCCCATACTTTCCCCTATATCGCTGGGTTTTTGCTCACCTCTCATAGCTTTGCCTATATCGCAGTGTTGTCGCGCACATCTCATACCTTCACCTTTTCAGTTGAGTTTTCGCTCATCTCTCATACCTTCTCCTACATCACCGTGTTTTCGCCCACTTCTCATCGCCTTCCTTATATCGACGTGTTTTCACACACCTCTCATTCCTTCACGTATATCGCCATATTTTCACGCACCGCCCATTGCTTCCCCTATATCACTGTTTTCACGCAGCTCTCATTCCTTCCGCAAGATTTCCCTATATAACCGTGTTCTCACGCACTTCTCATACATTCCCCTACATCACCGTGCTTTTGCGCACCTCTCATAACTTCCTATATGTCGCTGTGTTTTCGCGCACCTCCCATTGCTTCCCCTACGTTGTTGTGTTTTCGCGCACCTCTCATACCTTCAAATATATCGATGTGTTTTCACGCACCTATCGTAGCTTCCCCAATATCAATGTGTTTTCGCGCACCTCTCATAACTTCCACTATATCGCCATGTTTTCGCGCACCTCTCGTAGCTTCCCGTATATCGATGTGTTTTCATGCACATCCCATAGCTTCCCCTACATTGCTGTGTTTTTGTGCACCTCTCATACCTCCCCCTATATCGCTGTGTTTGGCGCACTTCCCATAGTTTCCCCTATATCGCTGTGTTTTTGCTCACCTCTCATAGCTTTGCCTATATAGCAGTATTCTCGCACACATCTCATACCTTTCCCTTTTTAGCTGAGTTTTCGCTCATCTCTCATACTTTCTCCTACATCGCTGTGTTTTTGCCCACCTCTCATCGCTTTCCCTGTATCGACCAGTTTTACACACCTCTCATACCTTCCCGTATTTTGCTGTGTTTTCACGCACCACTCATAGTTTCTCCTATATCACCATGTTTTCGAGCACCTCTCATAGCTTCCCCTATATCTCTGTGCTTTCGCGCACCTCTCATATCTGCTCCTATATCGCCGTGATTCCATGCACCTCCCATAGCTTCCATGATATTGCTGTGTTTTCGCTCACCTCTCATACATTCCCCTACATCACCGTGCTTTTGTGCACCTGGCATAAATACCCCTATATCGCTGTGTTTTCGGACACCTCCCTTAGATTTCCATATATCACCAGGTTTTTGCGCACCTCTCATATATTCCCCTATAGCGCTGTGTTTACACGTACCTCTCATAGCTTTCCCAAACTCTGAGTTTTCGCCACCTCTCATACCTTCCACTATATCGCCGTGTTTTCGCGTGCTCCTCGTAGCTTCCCGTATATCGATGTGTTTTCATGCACATCCCTTAGCTTCCCTTACATTGCTGTGTTTTTCAGCACCTCGCACACCTTCCCTTATTTCGCTGTTTTTTCACGCACCTCCCATAAATACCCCTATATCGCTGTGTTTTCGGACACCTCCCATAGATTTCCCTATATCGCCGTATTTTCGTGCACCTCCATTTGCTACGCCTATATCACTGTTTTCGCGCAGCTCTCATACCTTCCCCAAGATTGCTATGTTTTCGTGTACCTCCCATAGCTTCCCCTATATCGCTTTGTTTTCGCGCACCTCTCATATATTCCCCTACAGCGCCGTTTTTTCGAACACCTCTCATACATTCCCCTATAGCTCTGTGTTTTTGAACACCTCCCATACCTTCCCCTTATCGCTGAGATTTTACACACCTCCCATAGCTTCCCCTATATCGCTGTGTTTTCGCGCACCTCTCATAGCTTCCCCTATATCGTTGTGTATTTGCGCACCTCCAATAGCTTCCACTATATCGCTGTGTTTGGCGCACCTCCCATACCTTCCCCTATATCGCTGTGTTTTCGTCTCCCTCTCATACCTTCCCCTAAATCGCTGTATTTTCACGCACCTCCCATAACTTCCCCTTATCGCTGAGTTTTTGCACACCTCCCATAGCTTCCCCTATATTGCTGTGTTTTCGCGTACCTCTCATATATTCCCCTATAGCGCTGTGTTTTCGCGCACCTCCAATAGCTTCCCCTATATCGCTGTGTTTGGCGCACCTCCCATACATTCCCCTATATCGCTGTGTTTTTGCTCACCTCTCATAGCTTTGCCTATATCGCAGTGTTGTCGCGCACATCTCATACCTTCTCCTTTTTAGCTGAGTTTTCGCTCATCTCTCATACATTCCCCTACATCACTGTGTTTTTGCGCACCTCTCATACCTTCCATATATCGCTGTGTTTTCGCGCACCTACCATAAATACCCCTATATCACTGTGTTTTCGGACAACTCCCATAGATTTCCATATATCGCCGTGTTTTTGCGCACCTCTCATATATTCCCCTATGGTGCTGTGTTTACCCACACCTATCATAGCTTTCCCAAAATCTCTGTGTTTTCGCCACCTCTCACACATTCCACTATATCGCTGTGTTTTCGCGCACCTCTCGTAGCTTCCCCATATCGATGTGTTTTCGCGCACCTCTCATACCTTCCCCTATATCGCTGTGATTTTTTGCACCTCTCATAGCTTCCCCTATATCTCTGTGCTTTCGTGCACCTCTCATATATTCTCCTATATCGACGTGTTTTCATGCACCTCTCATAGCTTCCACTATATCGCTGAATTCTCGCGCAAGTCTAATAACTCCTTTATATTGCTGTGTTTTCGCTCACCTCTCATACATTCCCCTACATCATCGTGTTTTTGCCCACCTCTCATACCTTCCCCTATATCGCTGTGTTTGGCGCACCTCCTATTGCTTCCCCTATATCGCTGTGTTTTTGCTCACCTCTCATAGCTTTGCCTATATCGCAGTATTCTCATGTACATCGCATACCTTCCCCTTTTTAGCTGAATTTTCGCTCATCTCTCATACCTTCTTCTATACCACCATGTTTTCGCGCACCTCTCATCACTTCCCCTATATAGACATGTTTTCACACACCTCTCATTCCTTCCCCTATATCACTGTTTTTTCGCACACCTCTCATAGCTTCCCCTATATCTCTGTGCTTTCGCGCACCTCTCATATCTTCTCCTCTTATCGCCGTGAATTCATGCACCGCTCATATCTTCCCCTATATCGCTGTGTTTTCGCGCCCCTGCCTTAAGTAACCCTATATCACTGTGTTTTCGGACACCTTCCATAGATTTCCCTATATCACCGTGTTTTTGCGCACCCCTCATATATTCCCCTATAGCACTGTGTTTACACGCACCTCTCATAGCTTTCCCAAAATCTCTCAGTTTTCACCACCTCTCATACATTCCACTATATCGCTGTGTTTTCGCGAACCTCTCGTAGCTTCCCCATATCGATGTGTTTTCACGCACCTCTCATACCTTCCCCTATATCACTGTGATATTTTTGCACCTCTCATAGCTTCGCCTATATCTCTGTGCTTTCGCGCACCTCTCATATCTTCTCCTATATCGACGTGATTTCAAGCACCTCCCATAGCTTCCAATATATCGCTGTGTTTTCGCGCACGTCCCATAACTTCCCTTATATTGCTGTGTTTTCGCTCACCTCTCATACATTCCCCTACATCACCGTGTTTTTGCTCACCTCTGATACCTTCCCCTATATCGCGGTGTTATCACGCACCACTCATATCTTCTCCTATATCACCGTGATTTCATGCATCTCCCATAGCTTCCACTATATCGCTGTGTTTTCACGCACCTCTCATAGCTTCCCCTATATCGCTGTGTTCTCACGCACCTCCAATAGCTTCCTCTATATCACTGTGTTTGGCGCACCTCCCATAGCTTCCACTATATCGCTGTGTTTGGCGCACCTTCCATAGCTTCCACTATATCGCTGTGTTTTTGCTCACCTCTCATAGCTTTGCCCATACCGCAGTATTCTCGCGCACATCTCATACCTTCCCCTTTTTAGATGAGTTTTCGCTCAGCTCTCATACCTTCTTCTATACCGCCGTGTTTTCGCGCACCTCTCATCGCTTCCCCTATATAGACATGTTTTCACACATCTCTCATTCCTTCCCCTATATCGCTGTGTTTTTGCACACCTCGCATAGCTTTGCCTATATCGCAGTGTTGGCACGCACATCAAATACCTTCCCCTTTTTAGCTGAGTTTTCGCTCATCTCTCATACCTTCTGCTACATCACCGTGTTTTCGCCACCCTCTCATCGCCTTCCCCATATCGACGTGTTTTCATACACCTCTCATTCCTTCATGTATATTGCCGTATTTTCGCGCACCTCCCATTGCTTCCCCCATATCACTGATTTTGCGCAGCTCTCATACCTTCCCCAAGATTTCTGTGTTTTCGTGCACCTCCCATAGTTTCCCCTATATCGTTGTGTTTTCGCGCGCTTCTCATATATTCCCATATAGCGCCATTTTTTTGAACACCTCTCATACATTCCCCTTATCGCTGAGATTTTACACACCTCCCGTAGCTTCCCCTATATCGCTGTGTTTTCGTGCACCTCCACTAGCTTCCACTATATCGCTGTGTTTGGCACACCTCCCATACTTTCCCCTATATCGCTGGGTTTTTGCTCACCTCTCATAGCTTTGCCTATATCGCAGTGTTGTCGCGCACATCTCATACCTTCCCCTTTGCAGCTGAGTTTTCGCTCATCTCTCATACCTTCTCCTACATCGCCGTGTTTTCGCCCACCTCTCATCGCTTTCCCTATATCACAGTGTTTTCGCACACCTGCCATAAATACCCCTATATCGCTTTGTTTTTGCTCACCTCTCATAGCTTTGCCTATATCGCAGTGTTGGCACGCACATCTCATACCTTCCCCTTTTTAGCTGAGTTTTCGCTCATCTCTCATACCATCTCCTACATCACCGTGTTTTCGCCCACCTCTCATCGCCTTCCTTATATCGACGTGTTTTCACACACCTCTCATTCCTTCACATATATCGCCGTATTTTCGCGCACCTCCCATAGCTTCCCCTATATCGCTGAGTTTTCGCTCATCTCTCATACCTTCTCCTACATCGCCGTGTTTTCACCCACCTCTCATCGCTTTCCCTGTCACGACGTGTTTTCACACACCTCTCATTCCTTCACGTATATCGCCGTATTTTTGCGCATCTCCCACTGCTTCTCCTATATCACCGTGTTTTTGCGCACCTCTCATACCTTTCCCTATATCGCGGTGTTATCGCGCACCTCTCATAACTTCCCCTATATCTTTGTGTTTTCGCTTCCCTCTCATACCTTTCCCTATATCGCGGTATCGCGCACCTCTCATAACTTCCCCTTATCGCTGAGTTTTTGCACACCTCTCATAGCTTCCCCTATATCGCTGTGTTTTCGCTCACCTCTCATAGCTTTGCCTATATCGCAGTGTTCTCGCACACATCTCATACCTTCCCCTTTTTAGCTGAGTTTTTGCTCATCACTCATACCTTCTTCTATACCGCCGTGTTTTTGTGCACCTCTCATCGCTTCGCCTATATAGACATGTTTTAACACACCTCTCATTTCTTCCTCTATATCACTGCGTTTTCGCACACCTGCCATAAATACCCCTATATCGCTGCGTTTTCGGACACCTCTCATAGATTTCCCTATATAACCGTGTTTTCGCGCTTCTCTCATACATTCTCCAATTCCATGTTTTTGCGCACCTCTCATAACTTGCCCTATATCGCTGTGTTTTCGTGCACCTCCCATTGCTTCTCCTACATCGTTGTGTTTTCGCGCACCTCTCATACCTTCAAGTATATCGACGTGTTTTCACGCACCGATCGTAGCTTCCCCAATATTGATGTGTTTTTGCTCACCTCTCATAGCTTCCCGTATATCGATGTGTTTTCATGCACATCCCATAGCTTCCCCTACCTTGCTGTGTTTTTGTGCACCTCGCATACCTTCCCATATTTCGCTGTTTTTTCACACACCTCCCATAGTTCTCCATGTATTGCTGTGTTTTCGCGCACATCTCATACTTTCTGCTGTATTGCTGTGTTTTCGCACACCTCCCATAGCTTCCCCTATATTGCTGTGTTTTCGCACACCTCTCATAGCTTCCCCTATAGCGCTGTGTTTTCGCGCACCTCCAATAGCTTCCCCTATATCACTGTGTTTTTGCTCACTTCTCATAGATTTGCCTATATCGCAGTGTTGTCGCGCACATCTCATACCTTCCCCTTTTTAGCTGAGTTTTCGCTCATCTCTCATACCTTCTCCTACATCGCCGTGTTTTCACCCACCTCTCATCGCTTTCCCTATATCAATGTGTTTTCACACGCCTCTCATTCCTTTACGTATATCGCAGTATTTTCGCTCACCTCCCATTGCTTCCCCTATATCACTGTGTTTTTGCGCAGCTCACATACATTCCCCTATATTGCTATTTTTTCATGCACCTCCCATAAATACCCCTATATCGCTGTGTTTTCGGACACCTCCCATAGATTTCACTATATCGCCGTATTTTCGCGCACCTCCCTTTCGTTCACCTATATCACTGTTTTCGCGCAGCTCTCATACCTTCCCCAAGATTACTGTGTTTTCATGAACCTCCCATAGCTTCCCCTATATCGCTGTGTTTTCGCTCACCTCTCATATATTCCCCTATAGTGCCATTTTTTCGAACACCTCTCATACATCCCCTATAGCTCTGTGTTTTCGCACACCTCCCATATCTTCTCCTATATCGCCGTGATTTCATGCACCTCCCATAGCTTCCACTATATTGCTGTTTTCGCGCACGTCCCATAACTTCCCTTATATTGCTGTGTTTTCGCTCACGTCTCATACATTCCCCTACATCACCGTGTTTTTGCGCACCTCTCATACCTTCCCCTATATCGCTGTGTTTGGCGCACCTCCTATTGCTTCCCCTATATCGCTGTGTTTTTGCTCACCTCTCATTGCTTCCCCTATATCACTGTGTTTTCGCACACCTGTCATAGCTTCCCCTATATCGCCGTCATTTCATGCACCTCCCATAGCTTCCACGATATTGCTGTGTTTTCGCATAGGTCCCATAACTTCCCTTACATCGCTGTGTTTTCGCTCACCTCTCATATATTCCCCTAGATCACCGTGTTTTTGCGCACCTCTCATGTATTCCCCTATAGCGCTGTGTTTACACGGACCTCTCATAGCTTTCCCAAAATCTCTGAGATTTGGCCACCTCTCATACATTCCACTATATCTCTGTGTTTTCGCGCACGTCTCGTAGCTTACCCAATATCTCTGTGCTTTCGCGCACCTCTCATGCCTTCTCCTATATCGACGTGTTTTCATGCACCTCCCATAGCTTCCACTTTATCGCTGTGTTTTCGCGCACCTCTAATAACTTCCCTAATATTGCTGTGTTTTCACTCACCTCTCATACATTCCCCTACATCACCGTGTTTTTGCGAACCTCTCATACCTTCCCCTATATCGCGGTGTTATCGCGCACCTCTCATACCTTCCCCTATATCGCTGTGTTTTTGCCTCCCTCTCATACCTTCCCATAAATCGCTGTATTTTCGCACACCTCCCATAACTTCCCCTTATCGCTGAGTTTTTGTACACCTCCCATAGCTTCCCCTATATCGCTTTGTTTTCATGCACCTCTCATAGCTTCCCCTATATCGTTGTGTTTTCACGCACCTCCCATATCTTCCCCTATATCGCTGTATTTTTGCTCACCTCTCATAGCTTTGCCTATATCGCAGTTTTCTCGCGCATATCTCATACCTTCCCATTTTTAGCTGATTTTTCGCTCATCTCTCATACCTTCTTCTATAGCGCCGTGTTTTTGCACACCTCTCATCACTTCCCCTATATAGACATATTTTCACACACCTCTCATTTCTTCCCCTATATCACTGAGTTTTCGCACACCTGCCATAAGTACCCCTATATCGCTGTGTTTTCGGACACCTCTCAAAGATTTCCCTATATAACCGTGTTCTCACGCACTTCTCATACATTTCCCTACATCACCGTGCTTTTGCGCACCTCTCATAACTTCCTATATGTCGCTGTGTTTTCGTGCACCTCCCATTGCTTCCCCTACGTTGTTGTGTTTTCGCGCACCTCTCATACCTTCAAATATATCGATGTGTTTTCACGCACCTATCGTAGCTTCCCCAATATCGATGTGTTTTCGCGCACCTCTCATAACTTCCACTATATCGCCATGTTTTCGTGCACCTCTCGTAGCTTCCCGTATATCGATGTGTTTTCATGCACATCCCATAGCTTCCCCTACATTGCTGTGTTTTTGTGCACCTCTCATACCTCCCCCTATATCGCTGTGTTTGGCGCACCTCCTATTGCTTCCCCTATATCGCTGTGTTTTTGCTCACCTCTCATAGCTTTGCCTATATCGCAGTATTATCGCGCACATCTCATACCTTCCCCTTTTTAGCTGAGTTTTCGCTCATCTCTCATACATTCTTCTATACCGCCATGTTTTCGCGCACCTCTCATCGCTTCCCCTATATAGACATGTTTTCACAGACCTCTCATTCCTTCCCCTATATCACTGTGTTTTCTCACACCTCTCATAGCTTCCCCTATATCTCTGTGCTTTCGCGCACCTCTCATATCTTCTCCTATATCGCCGTGATTTCATGCACTGCACATACCTTCCCCTATATCGTTGTGTCTTCGCGCACCTGCCATAAATAACCCTATATCGCTCTGTTTTCGGACACCTCCCATAGATTTCCCGATATCACCGTGTTTTTGCGCACCTCTCATATATTCCCCTATAGCACTGTGTTTACACGCACCTCTCATAGCTTTCCCAAAATCTCTGAGTTTTCGCCACCTCTCATACATTCCACTATATCGCTGTGTTTTCGCGCACCTCTCGTAGCTTCCCCATATCGATGTGTTTTCACGCACCTCTCATACCTTCCCCTATATCACTGTGTTTTCACGCACCTTGCTTATATTCCCCAAATATCGCTGCATTTTCGCGCACCTCTCATCGCTTCCCCTATATCATCGTGTTTTTACACACCTCTTATTCTTTCACATATATCGCCATGTTTTCATGCACCTCCCGTAGCTTCCCCTATATCACTGTGTTTTCGCGCACCTCTCAGAGCTTTCCCAAAATCTCTGTGATTTCGCCACCTGTCATACATTCCACTATATCGCTGTGTTTTCGCGCACCTCTCGTAGCTTCCCCATATCGATATGTTTTCGCGCACCTCTCATACCTTCCCCTATATCGCTGTGATTTTTTGCACCTCTCATAGCTTCCACTATATCTCTGTGCTTTCGCGCACCTCTCATATTTTCTCCTATTTCGACGTGTTTTCATGCACCTCCCATAGCTTCCCCTATATCGCTGTGTTTTTGCTCACCTCGCATAGCTTTGCCTATATCGCAGTATTCTCACGCACATCTCATACCTTCCCCTTTTTAGCTGACTTTTCGCTCATCTCTCATACCTTCTTCTATATCGCCATGTTTTTGCGCACCTCTCATCGCTTCCCCTATATAGACATGTTTTCACACACCTCTCATTCCTTCCCCTACATCACTGTGTTTTCACACACCTCTCATAGTTTCCCCTATATCTCTGTGCTTTTGCGCAACTCTCATATCTTCACCTATATCGCTGTCATTTCCTGCACCTCCCATAGCCTCCACGATATTGCTGTGATTTCGCGCACGTCCCATAACTTCCCTTATATCGCTGTGTTTTTGCTCACCTCTCATATATTCCCCTACATCACCGTGCTTTTGCGCACCTCTCATATATTCTCCTGTAGCGCTGTTTACACACACCTCTCGTAGCTTTCCCCAAATCTCTGAGTTTTAGCCACCTCTCATACATTCCACTATATCGCTGTGTTTTCGCGCACCTCTCGTAGCTTCCCCTATATCGTTGTGATTTTGCGCACCTGTCAAACCTTCCCCTATATCACTGTGTTTTCACGCACCTTGCATACATTTCCCTATATCGTTGTGTTTTCACGCACCTCTCATCGCTTCCCTTATATCAACGTGTTTTTACACACCTCTTATTCTTTCACATATATCGCCATGTTTTCACGCACCTCCCATAGCTTCCCCTATATCACTGTGTTTTTGTGCAGCTCTCATACCATCCTCTATATCGCCTTGTTTTCGTGCACATCGCATAGCTTCCCCTACATCGTTGTGTATTCCCGCACCTCTCATACATTCTCCTATATCGCCGTGTTTTCAGGCACCTCCCATAGCTCCCCTATATCACTGTGTTTTCTCGCACCTTTCATGCCTTCCCCTATATCGCTCTGTTTTTGTACACCGCCGATAGCTTCCCATATATCGCTGTGTTTTCGCGCACCTCTCATAGCTTTCCCAAAATCTCTGTGATTTCGCCACCTCTCATACATTCTACTATATCGCTGTGTTTTCACGCACCTCTCGTAGTTTCCCCTATATCGATGTGTTTTCGCTCATCTCTCATACCTTCTTCTATACCGCCATGTTTTCACGCACCTCTCATTGCTTCCCCTATATCACTGTGTTTTCGCACACCTCTCATAGCTTACCCTATATCGCCGTCATTTCATGCACCTCCCATAGCTTCCACGATATTGCTGTGTTTTCGCGTACGTCCCATAACTTCCCTTTTATCGCTGTGTTTTCGCTCACCTCTGATATATTCCCCTAGATCACCGTGTTTTTGCGCACCTCTCATGTATTCCCCTATAGCACTGTGTTTACACGGACCTCTCATAGCTTTCCCAAAATCTCTGAGTTTTAGCCACCTCTCATACATTCCACTATATCTCTGTGCTTTCGCGCACGTCTCGTAGCTTACCGAATATCTCTGTGCTTTCGCGCACCTCTCATGCCTTCTCCTATATCGACGTGTTTTCATGCACCTCCCATAGCTTCCACTTTATCGCTGTGTTTTCGCGCACCTCTAATAACTTCCCTAATATTGCTGTGTTTTCGCTCACCTCTCATACATTCCCCTACATCACTGTGTTTTTGCGAACCTCTCATACCTTCCCCTATATCGCGGTGTTATTGCGCACCTCTCATACCTTCCCCTATATCGCTGTGTTTTTGCCTCCCTCTCATACCTTCCCATAAATCGCTGTATTTTCGCACACCTCCCATAACTTCCCCTTATCGCTGAGTTTTTGTACACCTCCCATAGCTTCCCCTATATCGCTTTGTTTTCATGCACCTCTCATAGCTTCCCCTATATCGTTGTGTTTTCACGCACCTCCCATATCTTCCCCTATATCGCTGTATTTTTGCTCACCTCTCATAGTTTTGCCTATATCGCAGTATTCACGCGCACATCTCATACCTTCCCATTTTTAGCTGATTTTTCGCTCATCTCTCATACCTTCTTCTATAGCGCCGTGTTTTTGCACACCTCTCATCACTTCCCCTATATAGACATATTTTCACACACCTCTCATTTCTTCCCCTATATCACTGAGTTTTCGCACACCTGCCATAAGTACCCCTATATCGCTGTGTTTTCGGACACCTCTCATAGATTTCCCTATATAACCGTGTTCTCACGCACTTCTCATACATTCCCCTACATCACCGTGCTTTTGCGCACCTCTCATAACTTCCTATATGTCGCTGTGTTTTCGCGCACCTCCCATTGCTTCCCCTACGTTGTTGTGTTTTCGCGCACCTCTCATACCTTCAAATATATCGATGTGTTTTCACGCACCTATCGTAGCTTCCCCAATATCGATGTGTTTTCGCGCACCTCTCATAACTTCCACTATATCACCATGTTTTCGCGCACCTCTCGTAGCTTCCCGTATATCGATGTGTTTTCATGCACATCCCATAGCTTCCCCTACATTGCTGTGTTTTTGTGCACCTCGCATACCTTCCCCTATTTCGCTGTTCTTTCACGCACCTCCTATAGTTTTCTATGTATTGCTGTTTTCGCGCAAATCTCATACCTTCTGCTGTATTACTGTGTTTTCGCGTACCTCCCCTAGCATCCCGTATATCGTTGTGATTTTGAGTACCTGTCAAACCTTCCCCTATTTCACTGTGTTTTCACGCACCTTGCATACCGTCCCCTATATCGCTGTGTTTTCGCACACCTCCCATACCTTCCCCTATATTGCTGTGTTTGGCGCACCTCCCATACTTTCCCCTATATCGCTGTGTTTTTGCTCACCTCTCATAGCTTTGCCTATATCGCAGTGTTGGCACGCACATCTCATACCTTCCCCTTTTTAGCTGAGATTTCACTCATCTCTCATACCTTCTCCTACATCACCATGTTTTCGCCCACCTCTCATCGCCTTCCCTATATCGACGTGTTTTCACACACATCTCATTCCTTCACGTATATCACCGTATTTTCGCGCACCTCCCATTGCTTCCCCTATATCACTGTTTTCGCGCAGCTCTCATACCTTCCCCTTTATTGCTGTGTTTTCATGCACCTCTTATACCTTCCCCAATATGGCTGTGTTTTCGCGCTCCTCTCATAACTTCTCCTGTATCACCGTGTTTTTCGCACACTTCCCATAGCTTTCCCTATATCGCCGTGTTTTCACACACCTCTCATATCTTCCCCTATACAGACGTGTTCTGGCGAACTTCGCATAGCTTCCCCTACATCATTGTGTTTTCGCTCACCACTGATACATTCTCCTATATCGCAGTGTTTTCATGCAGCTCCCATAGCTTCCTTTATATCGCATGTTTTCGCGCACCTGGCATTGCTTCCCCTACATTGCTGTGTTTTCGCGCACCTCTCATAAATTCTCCTATATCACCGTGTTCTCCCGCACCTTCCATAACATCCCCTATATCGCCGTGTTTTCGCACACCTCGCATAGCTTCCCCAATATTGTGTTTTCACGCACCTCTCATAACTTCCCCTATATCGCTGTGTTTTCACACACCTCCCATAGCTTCCGCAACATAATTGTGTTTTCACACACCTGTCATACCTTCCCCTATATCGCTGTGTTTTCGCTTACCTCTTATTGCTTCCTGTATATCGCCGTGTTTTCGTGCACCTCTCAAATCTTTCCCATATTGCTGTGTTGTAGCATACCTCCCATAGCTTCCGCTATATCGCTGTTTTTTCACACCTCTCATAGCTTGCCATATATTGCGATGTTTTTGCGCACCTCTCATAGCTTCCCCTATAGCACTGTGTTTTCGCACACCTCCCATACCTTCCCCTTATCGCTGTGTTTTTGTGCACCTTCCATAGCTTCCCAATTATGGCTGTGTTTTCACGCATCACTCATACCTTCCTTTGTATTGCTGTGTTTTTGCACACCTCCCATAGCTTCCCCAATATCATTGTGTTTTTGCACACCTCTCACACCTTCCCCTATATCGCCGTGTTTTTCTGTACCTCTAATATCTTCCCCTATATCGCTGTGTTATCAAGCAGCTCTCATAGCTTCTACTATATTGCTATGTTGTCGCGTACCTCCCATAGCTTCCGCTATATCGCTGTTTTTGCACACCTCTCATAGCTTGCCATATTTTGCAATATTATACCATCCCCTATATAGCCCTGTTTCTGCGCACCTCTCATACATTCCCCTATATCGCCATGTTTTCGTGCACCTCTGATAACTTCCCCTATAACACTGTGTTTTCGCGCACCTCCCATAGCTTCTCCTATATCGCTGTGTTTACTCGCACTACTCATACCTTCCCCTATATCGCTCTGTTATCACGCACCTCCCATGACTTCCCATATATCGCTGCGTTTTCGCGCACCTCTCATAGCTACCCCTATATCGCCGTGTTTTCACGCACCTCTCATACCTTCCCCCTTTTAGCTGTGTTTTCACTTATCTCTCATACCATCCCCTATATAGCCGTGTTTCTGCGCACCTCTCATACATTCCACTTTATCGCCATGTTTTTGTGCAACTCTGATAACTTCCCCTATATCGCTGTGTTTTCGTGCACCTCTCATAGCTTCCCCTATATTGCCGCGTTTTCACGCACCTTCCATACCTTCCCCTATATCGCTGTGTTTTCGCGCTCCTCCCATAGATTCCCCTATATCCCTGTGTTTTCGCTCACATCACATAAGTTCACCTGTATTGCCGCGTTTTCACGCGCCTCTCATACCGTCCCTTATATCGTTGCTTTTCGCGCACCTGTCATTGCTTCCCCTATATCGACCTGTTTTCAAGCACCTCTCATACCTTTACGTATGTCGCCCTGTGTTTGCGCATCTCCCGTCCCTTCCCCTATATCACTGTTTTTTCGCGCACCTCTCATATCTTCCCCTATATCGCCGTGATTTCGCGCACCTTCCATACCTTCCCCTATATCAATGTGTTTTCGCTCACATCTCATAACTTCACCTGTATTGCCGTGTTTTCAAGCGCCTCTCATACCATCCCCTATATCGCTGTGTTTTCGTGCACCTCGCATGCCTTCCCCTATATCGCCGTGTTTTCACACACCTCTCATAGCTTCCCCTATATCTGCATGTTTCACGCACCTCTCAGAACTTCCCCTATATCGCCGTGTTTTCACACACCTCTCATAGCATCCCCTATATCTGCATGTTTCACACACCTCTCAGAACTTCCCCTATATCGCTCTATTTTAACGCGCCTCCCATAGCTTCCAGTATATCGTTGTGTTTTCGAGCACCTCTCATACCTTCCCCTATATCGCCTGGTTATCAAGCAGCTCTCATAGCTTCCCCTATATTGCTATGTTGTCGCGTACCTCTCATATCTTCCATTATATCGCTGTGTTTTCGCACACGTCCCATAATTCCCATATATTGCTGTTTTCGCGCACCTCACATATCTTCCCCTATATCGCCATGTTCTCGCGCACGTCACATATATTCCACTATAGTGCTGTGTTTTCACGCACTTCCCATACCTTCCCCTTATCGTTGGGTTTTCGTACACCTCCCATACCTTCCCCAATATGGCTGTGTTTTCGCAATCCTCTCATAGCTTCTCCTGTATCACCGTGTTTTTGCGCACTTCCCATAGCTTCCCGTAAACGCTGTGTTTTCACGCACCACATATAGCTTCCCCTACATCGTTGTGTTTTCGCTCACCACTGATGCATTCTCCTATATTGCAGTGCTTTCATGCAGCTCCCATAGCTCCCTTTATATCACCATGTTTTCGCGCACCTGGCATAGCTTCCCCTACATTGCTGTGTTTTCGCGCACCTCTCATAAATTCTCCTATATCGCCATGTTCTCCCGCACCTTCCATAACTTCCCCTGTATCGCCGTGTTTTCGCGCACCTCTCATACCTTCCCCTATATCACTGTGATTTCGCGCACCTCTCATACCTTCCCCTATATCGCTGTGTTTTCACGCGCCTCCCATAGCTTCTCGTATATCGTTGTGTTTTCGAGCACCTCTCATACCTTCCCCTATATCGCCTTGTTATCAAGCAGCTCTCATAGCTTCCCCTATATTGCTATGTTGTCGCGTACCTCCCATACCTTCCACTATATCGCTGTGTTTTCGCACACGTCCCGTAAATTCCCATATATTGCTGTTTTTGCGCACCTCACATATCTTCCCGATATCGCCATGTTCTCGTGCACGTCACATATATTCCACTATAGTACTGTGTTTTCGCGCACCTCCCATACCTTCCCCTTATCGTTGTGTTTTCGCATACTTCCCATACCTTCCCCAATATGGCTGTGTTTTCGCGATCCTCTCATAGCTTCTCCTGTATCGCCCTGTTTTAGCACACTTCCCATAGCTTCCCGTAAACGCCGTGTTTTCCCGCACCTTCCATAACTTCCCCTATATCGCCGTGTTTTCGCGCACCTCGCATAGCTTCCCCAATATCGTTGTGTTTTCACGCACCTCTCATAACTTCCCCTATATCGCTGTGATTTCATGCACCTCCTATAGCTTCCCCAACATAATTGTGTTTTCGCACACCTGTCATACCTTCCCCTATATCGCTGTGTTTTCGCTTACCTCTTATTGCTTGCTGTATATCGCCGTGTTTTCGTGCACCTCTCAAATCTTTCCCATATTGCTGCGTTGTAGCATACCTCCCATAGCTTCCGCTATATCGCTGTCTTTTCACACCTCTCATAGCTTGCCATATATTGCAATGCTTTTGTGCACCACTCATAGCTTCCCCTATAGCGCTGTGTTTTCACACACCTCCCATACCTTCCCCTTATAGCTGCGCTTTTGTGCACCTTCCATAGCTTCCCCAATATGGCTGTGTTTTCTGTACCTCTAATTTCTATGGGAGGTACGCGACAACATAACAATATAGTGGAAACTATGAGAGCTGCTTGATAACACAGCGATATAGGGAAGATATTAGAGGTACAGGAAAACACGGCGATATAGGGGAAGGTTCCCCTATATCGCTGCATTTTCCCGCTCCTCTCATCGCTTCCCCTATATCGACATGTTTTCAAGCACCTCTCATATCTTCACGTTTATCGTCTTGTGGTCACGCATCGTTGTGTTTTTGCGCACCTTTCACACTTTCCCCTATATCGCCGTGTTTTCCTGTACCTCTAATATCTTCCCCTATATCGCCGTGTTTGTTTTCCTGTACCTCTAATATCTTCCCCTATATCGCTGTGTTATCAAGCAGCTCTCATAGCTTCCACTATATTGTTATGTTGTCGCGTACCTCCCATAGCTTCCGCTATATCGCTGTTTTTGCACACCTCTCATAGCTTGCCATATTTTGCAATATTATACCATCCCCTATATCGCCGTGTTTCTGCGCACCTCTCATACATTCCCCTATATCGCCATGTTTTCGCGCACCTCTGATAACTTCCCCTATAACGCTGTGTTTTTGTGCACCTCCCATAGCTTCCCCTATATCACTGTGTTTTCTCGCACTCCTCATACCTTCCCCTATATCGTTGTGTTCTCATGCACCTCCCATGGCTTCCCATATATCGCTGCGTTTTCGCACACCTCTCATAGCTACCCCTATGTCACCGTGTTTTCGGGCACCTCTCATAACTTCCCCCTTTTAGCTGTGTTTCCGCTTATCTCTCATACCATCCCCTATATAGCCGTGTTTCTGCGCACCTCTCATACATTCCACTCTATCGCCATGTTTTCGCGCAACTCTGATAACTTTCCCTGTATCGCTGTGCTTTTGTGCACCTCTCATAGCTTCCCTTATATTGCCGTGTTTTCGTGCACCTCCCATAGCTTCCTCTATATCGCTGTGTTTTCGGGCACCTCTCACACTGTTCACTATATCACTGCGTTTTCGGGCACAACTCATCGGTTCCCATGTATCGCCGTGTTTTCACATACCTCCGATAGCTTCCCCTATATCATTGCGTTTTCGGGCACCTCGCATGCATTCTCCTATATCGCCGTGTGTTCGCGCACCTCGCATAGCTTCCCGTATATCGCTGTATTGTCGCTACCCTCTCATAACTTCTCCTTTATCGCCGTGTATTCGTGCACCTCTCATAGCTTCCACTAGATCGCTGTTTTCGTGCACATCTCATAGCTTCCCCTAAATTGCTTTGTTTCGTGCACCTCTCATACCTTCCCCTAAATTGCTGTTTTCTCGCACCTCTCATAGATTCCCCATATCGCCGTGTTTTTGCGCACCTCTCATACCTTCCCCCATATCACCGTGTTTTCGCGCACCTCCCATACCTTCCCCTCTATGGCTGTATTATCGCGCACCGCCCATAGTTTCTCCAATAACTCTGTGTTTTCGCACACTTCTCATACCTGCCCCAATATGGCTGTGTTTTCGCGCACCTCTCATAGCTTCCCCAATATCGCTGTGTGATCGCACACCTCCCATACCTTCCCCTGTATCCCTGTGTTTTGCGCACCTCTCATACCTTCCCCAATATGGCTGTGTTTTCGCGCAGCTCTCATACCTTCCCCTGTATTGCGGTGTTTTCGCACACCTTCTATATCTTCCCCTATATCGCTGTATTTTCGTCCACCTCTCATAACTTCCCCTATATCGCTGTGTTGTCCCGCACCTCCCATAGCTTCCCCTATATCATTGTGTTTTCGGGTACCTCTCATACATTCTCCTATATTGCCGTGTTTTGATGCACCTATCATACCTTCCCCTATATCACTGTGTTTTCTCGCACCTCTCATACTTCTCCCTTTATCACTCTGTTCTTGTGCACATCCCATAGCTTCCCATATATTGCTGTGTTTTCGCGCAACTCTCATACCTTCCACTATATGGCTGTGTTTTTGCACACCTCTCATACCTTCCCCTTTTTAGCTGAGTTTTCGCTCATCTCTCATAACTTCTCCTATATCGCTGTGTTTTTGTGCACCTCCCATAGCTTCCCCTATATCGCTGTGTTTTCACGCACCTCTCATACTGTTCCCTATATCACTGCATTTTCAGGCACCTCTCATCGGTTCCCCTGTATCGCCGTGTTTTCACACACCTCCGATAGCTTCCCCTACATCTCCCTGTTGTCGCGCACTTCTCATACCCTCCCCTATATCGGTGTGTTTTTGTCCACCTCTCATACCTGCCCCTATATCACCGTGTTTTCGCAGACCTCTCATAGCTTCCCCTATATCACTGTGTTTTTGCTTACCTCGCGTACATTCCCCTATATCGCTGTGTTATCAAGCAGCTTTCATAGCTTCCCCTATATTGCTGTGTTTTCGCATATCTCCCATAGCTTCCCATATATCGCTGTGTTTTCATGCACCTCTCATACCTTCCGCTATATCGCTGTGTTTTCGCGTACCTCTCATATCTTCCCCTACATCGCTGCATTTTTGCGCAGCTCTCATACCTTCCCCTATTTCACCATCTTTTCACGCACCTCCCATAGCTTCCTAAATATCGCTGTGTTTTCGCATGCCTATCATACCTTCCCCTATATGGCTGTGTTTTCCTGCACGTCCCATAGCTTCCTCTATATCGCTGTGTTTTCGAACAACTCACATACCTTCCCCTATATCGATGTGTTTTCGCGCACCTCTCATAGATTCCTCTATATATCTGTGTTTTCTCGCACCTCTCATACCTTCCCCAGAATCATTCTGTTTTAGCGCACCTCCCATAGCTCCCCATATATCACTGTGTTTTCACGTTCCTCGCATACCTACCCCTATATCACTGTGTTTTCATGCACGTCCCATACCTTCCCATATTTCGCTGCATTTTCAAGCACGTCTCAGAGATTCCCCTGTATTGCCATGTTTTCGAGCACCTCCCATAGCTTTCCCAGTATAGCTGTGTTTTCGCACACCTCTTATACCTTCTCCTTTATCACTGTGTTTTCGCACACCTGCCATAGCTTCCCCTATATCGCTGTGTTTTCATGCACCTCTCATACTTTCCCATATATCGCTGTTAACGCTCCCCTCTCATGGCTTCCCCTATATCACCGTGTTTTCGCCCACCTCTCATAGCTTACCCTATATTGCTGTGTTTTCTTGCACCTCGCATACCCTCCCCTATATCAATGTGTTTTCTCGCAATTCTCATAGCTTTCCCTATATTGCTGTGTTTTCGGGCACGTCTCAGAGCTTCCCCTATATTGCCATGTTTTCGCGCACCTCCCAAACCTTCCCATTATCGCTGTGCTTTTGCACACTTCCCATAGCTTCCCCGATATCGCTGTGATTTCGCGCACCTCCCGTAGCTTCCCCTATATCACTGTGTTTTCTCGCACCTCTCATAGCTTTCCCTATATCGCTATGTTTTCGCGCACCTCCCATAGCTTCCCCAATATGGCTGTGTTTTCGCACACTTCTTATTCCTTCCCCTTCATTGCTGTGTTTTCGCACACGTCCCGTACCTTCCCCTATATCGCTGTGTTTTCATGCACCTCTCATACTTTACCATATATTGCTGTTAACACTCCCCTCTCATAGCTTCCCCTATATCACTGTGTTTTTGCGCAACTCTCATATCTTCCCCTACATCGCTGCGTTTTTACGCAGCTCTCATACCTTCCCCTATTTCACCATGTTTTCACGCACCTCCCATAGCTTCCTAAATATCGCTTTGTTTTCGCATGCCCATCATAACTTCCCCTATATGGCTGTGTTTTCCTGCACGTCCCATAGCTTCCTCTATATCGCTGTGTTTTCAAACTACTCGCATACCTTCCCCTATATCATTGTGTTTTTGCACACCTCTCATAGCTTCCCCTATATCACTGTGTTTTCACGCTCCTCACATACCTACCCCTATATCACTGTGCTTTCATGCACGTCCCATACCTTCCCATATATTGCTGAGTTTTCTTGCACCTCCCATACCTTCCCATTATCGCTGTGTTTTCGCCCACCTCCCATAGCTTCCCCAATATGGCTGTGTTTTCGCATACCTCTTATGCCTTCCCCTTTATCGCTGTGTTTTCGCACACCTCCCATAGCTTCCCATGTATCGCTGTGTTTTCATGCACCTCTCATACTTTCCCATATATTGCTGTTAATGCTCCCCTCTCATAGCTTCCCCTATATCACCATGTTTTCGCGCACCTCTCATAGCTTCCCCAATATCGTTGTGTTTTCTCGCACCACTGATAACTTCCCTCACATCGCTCTGTTGTCGTGCACCTCCCATGGTTTCCCATATATCGCTGAGCTTTCGCGCACAACTAATACCTTTCCCTGCATCGGTGTGTTTTCACGCATCTCTCATACTTTCTCCTATATCGCCGTGTTTTGACGCACCTCCCATAGCTTCTCCTATATCGCTGTGTTTTTCTGCACCTCTCATAGCTTCCCCTGTATCGCTGTGTTTTCACACACCTCAAATACCTTCCCCTATATAGTTGTGTTTTTGCTCACCTCTCATAGCTTCCCCTATATCGCTGTGTTTTCGCTTGCCTCGCATACCTTCCCCTATATCATTGTGTTTTCGCGCACTTCTCATACCTACCGCTATGTAGCTGTGTTTTCACGCTCCTCGCATACCTACCCCTATATCACTGTGTCTTCATGTACGTCCCATACCTTCCCATACCTTCCCATATATTGCTGAGCTTTCTTGCACCTCCCACAGCTTCCCCTGTATTGCCATGTTTTCGCACACCTCCCATACCTTCCCATTATCGCTGTGTTTTCGCGCGCCTCCCATAGCTTCCCCAATATGGCTGTGTTTTCGCACACCTCTTATACCTTCCTCTTTATCGCTGTGTTTTCGCACACCTCCCATAGCTTCCCCTATATCGCTGTGTTTACGTGCACCTCTCATACTTTCCCATATATTGCTGTTAACACTCCCCTCTCATAGCATCCTCTATATCACTGTGTTTTCGCGCACCTCTCATAGCTTCCCCTATATTGCTTTGTTTTCACGTACCTCGCATATCTTCCCCTATATTGTTGTGTTTTCGCGCACCTCTCATACCTTCCCCTATATTGCTGTGTTTTTGCGCACCTTTCATACATTCCACTGTTTCAATGTGTTTCGCACACGTCTCGTATCTTCCCCTGTATCAATGTGTTTTCGCGCACTTCTCATAGCTTCCCATATATTGCGATGCTTTCACGCACTTCTCATAACTTCCCCTAAATCGCTATGTTTTCGTACACCTCTCATGCCTTCCCCTATATCACTGTGTTTTCTTGCACCTCTCATACCTACCCCTATATCGCTGTGTTATCAAGCGGCTTTCATAGCTTTCTCTATATTGCTGTGTTTTCGCATACCTCCCATTGCTACCGCTATATCGCTGTTTTCACACACCTCTCATAGCTTGCCATGTATGGCGATGTTTTCACACACCGCTCATGGCTTGCCCTATATCGCTCTGTTGTCGTGCACCTCCCATGGCTTCCCATATATCGCTGTGTTTTCGCGCACCACTCATACCTTCCCCTACATCGCTGTGGTTTTGTGCATTTCTGATACGTTATCCTATATCGTTGTGTTTTCACGCACATCTCACACCTTCCCCGATATCGCTGCGTTTTCATGCACCTCCCATACCTTCCCATTTTTCGCCCTGTTTTCGCGCACTTCTCATAGCTTCCCATATAGAAACATAGAAACATAAAAAATAGGTGCAGGAGTAGGCCACTCGGCCCTTCGAGCCTGCACCGCCATTTATTATGATCATGGCTGATCATCCAACTCAGAACCCTGCCCCAGCCTTCCCTCCATACCCCCTGATCCCCGTAGCCACAAGGGCCATATCTAACTCCCTCTTAAATATAGCCAATGAACTGGCCTCAACTGTTTCCTGTGACAGAGAATTCCACAGATTCACCACTCTCTGTGTGAAGAAGTTTTTCCTAATCTCGGTCCTAGAAGGTAGAAGAAGAAGGTATGAGAGGTGCGTGGAACATAGCGATGTAGGGGAAGTTATGCGAGGTGCACCAGAACACGGCGATATAGGAGAAGATATGAGAGGTGCGCGAAAACACGGTGATATAGGGGAAGCTGCGAGAGGTGAGCGAAAACACAGCGCTATAGGGGAAGCCTTGGGAGTTGCGCGAAATCACAGTGACATCGGGGATGGGATGAGAGGTGCATGAAAACACAGCGATATTGGGGAAGCAATGGGACGTGCATGAAAACACAGCGATATAAGGGAATGCATGGGAGCTGCGTGAACACACTGCCATATATAAGGGAAGGTGTGAGAGGTGCGCAAGAACACAGTGATATAGGGGAAGCTATGGGAGGTGCGCGAAAACGGGGCGATATACGTGAAGCTATGAGAGGTGCGTGAAAACACGTGGATATAGGGGAAGGTATGAGAGATGAGCGAAAACTCAGCTAAAAAGGGGAATGTATGAGAGGTGCGCGAAAACACGGCGTTATTGTCAAAGCTATGAGAGGTGAGCAAAAGCAGCGATATAGGGGAATGTACGAGAGGAGAGTGAAAACACAACGATATAGGGGAAGCTATGCGAGCTGCGCGAAAACACAACGATGTAGGGGAAGTTATGAGAGCTGTGCAAAAAGACAGCGATATATGGGAAGCTATAGGAGGTGCACGAAAACACAGCGAGAAAGGGCAAGGTATGAGAGGTGTGATAAAACACAGCAATATAGGGGAAGCTATGGGAGGTGCGTGAAATCACGGCGATATAGAAGAAGGTATGAGAGGTGCGTGGAACATAGCGATGTAGGGGAAGTTATGCGAGGTGCGCCAGAACACGGCGATATAGGGGAAACTATGAGAGGTGCGCTAAAACACAGCGATTTGGGGGAATCTATAAGAGGCGTGCGAAGGCACGGCGAAAAATGGGAAGGTATGGGAGGTCCGTGAAAACCGGGTGATATAGAGGAAGTGATGAGAGGTGCACGAGAGCACAGCGACATAGGGGAAGCTATGGGAGATGCGTGAAAACTGAGCAATATACGGGAGGTTATGAGAGCTGCTTGATGACACAGCGATATAGGAGAAGATATGAGATGTGCGCGAAAACACGGTGCTGTAGGGGAAACTATGTGAGGTGAGCGAAAACGCAGCGATATAGGAGAAGCCTTGGGAGGAGCGCGAAATCACAGTGATATCAGGGAAGGGATCAGAGGAGCGTGAAAACACAGCAATATAGGGGAAGCTATGGGAGTTGTGCGAAAACACAGAAATATAGGGGAAGGTATGATAGATGCATGAAAACACAGTGATATAGGGGAAGCTATGGGAGGTGCGCGAAAACAGGGCGATATACGTGAAGGTATGAGAGGTGCGCGAAAACACCACGATTTGGGGGAAGCTATCAGAAGTGCACAAAAACATTGCAATATATGGCAAGGTATGAGAGGTGCGCGAAAACACAGCGATAGAACGGAAGGTATGGGAGGTGCGTGAAAACACGGCGATATAAGGGAAGCTATGCGAGGTGTACGAAAACATGGGGAAATGGGGGAAGCTATGAGAGGTGCGTGAAAACACTGCTATTTGGGGGAAGCTATGAGAGGTGCGCGAAAACATTGCAATATATGGAAAGCTATGAGAGGTGCACGAGAACACAGCGACAGAGGGAAGCTGTGAGAGGTGCGCAATAACACAGCGATATAGGGGAAGGTATGAGGGGTGCACGAAAACACAGTGATATAGGGAAAGCTATGGGAGGAGAGCGAACACATGGTGATATACGAGAAGGTAGTGTGGTGCTTGAAAACACGTCGATATAGGGGAATTGATGAGAGGTGCGCGAAAACACAGCGATACAGGGGACAGTATGAGAGGTGCGTGAAAACACAGTGATATAGGGGAAGCTATGGGACTTGCGCGAAAACAGGGCGATATACGTGAAGGTATGAGAGGTGCGCGAAAACACCGCGATTTGGGGGAAGCTATCAGAAGTGCACGAAAACATTGCAATATATGGCAAGCTATGAGAGGTGCGTGAAAACACAGCGACAGAACGGAAGGTATGGGAGGTGCGTGAAAACACGGCGATATAAGGGAAGCTATGCGAGGTGTGCGAAAACACGGCGATATGGGGGATCTATGAGAGGTGCGCGAAAACACTGCTATTTGGGGGAAGGAATGGGAGGTGCACGAAAACAGAGCGATAAAGGGGAAAGTATGAGAGGTGTGAGAAAACACAGCAATATAGGGGAAGCTATGGGAGGTGCGTGAACACACGGCGATATAGGGGAAGGTATGAGAGGTGTGAGAAAGCACAGCAATATAGGGGAAACTATGGGAGGGGCGTGAAAGCACGGCGATATATGGAGAAGGTATGAGAGGTGTGCGAAAACATAGTGGTGGAGGTGAAGCTATGCGAGGTGCACGAAAACACGGCGATATAGGGGAAGGTATGAGAGGTGTGAGAAAGCACAGCAATATAGGGGAAGCTATGGGAGGGGCGTGAAAGCGCGGGGGTATATGGAGAAGGTATGAGAGGTGTGCAAAAACATAGTGGTGGAGGTGAAGCTATGCGAGGTGCGCGAAAACACAGCGATATAGGGGAAGCTATGAGAGGTGCGTGAAAACAGCGATTTGGGGAAAGCTATGAGAAGTGCGTGAAAAAATTGCAATATATGGCAAGCTATGAGTGTTGTGCAAAAAGACGGTGATAGAGGGGAAGGTATGAGAGGTGTGCGAGAACACGGCGATATAGGGAAAGCTATGTGAGGTGCGTGAAAACACAGCGATATAGGGGAAGCTATGGGAGGTGCACGAAAACACAACAACTTAGGTGAAGGTATGAAAGGGAAACGGAAACACAGCGACAGAGGGGAAGCTATGGGAGGTGCGAAAAAGCGCAGCAATATAGGGGAAGCTCTGAGACGTGCGTGAAAACAGAGTGATATAGGGGAAGATATGAGAATTGTGTGAAAACACAACGATAGAGCAGAAGGTATGAAATGTGCACAGAAACACAGCAATGTAGGGGAAGCTATGGCAGGTGCGCGAAAACACAGCACTATTTGGGAAAGTATGGGACATGCACAAGAACACAGCGATATAGTTGAAGGTATGAGAGGTGCGCGAAAACATGGTGATGTAGGAGAATGTATCAGAGCTGCGCGAAAACACGGCGATACAGGGGAAATTATGAGAGGTGAGCGAAAACACAGCTTTTGAGGGAAAATTATGAGAGGTGCGCGAAAATACACTGATATAAGGGAAGCTATGGGAGGTGCGCGAAAACACAGCAATATATGGAAAGGTATGGGACGTGCACGAAAACACAGCGATATTGTTGATGGTAAGAGAGGTGCGCGAAAACACGGCGATGTAGGAGAATGTATGAGAGGTGCGTGAAAAAACAGCAATATGGGGAAGTTATGAGAGGTGAGCGAAAACACAGCTATGTAGGGGAAGTTATGAGTGGTGCGTGAAAACATGGCGATATAGGGGAAGCTCTAGGAGGTGAGCGAAAACACAGCGATATAGGGGAAGGTATGAGATGTGCACGGAAACAGAGCAATATAGGGGAAGTTATGAGAGGTCAGAGAAAACACAGCAATATAAGGGAAGTTATGAGAGGTGAGTGAAAACACAGCTATATAGGGGAAGTTATGCGAGGTGCGCGAAAACACGGTGATATAGGGGAAGCTCTAAGAGGTGAGCCAAAACACAGCGATATAGGGGAAGGTATGAGAGTTGCGAGAAAACAGCAATATAGGAGAAGCTATGGGAGTGGCGTGAAAACACGGCGATATAGGAAAAGGTATGAGAGGTGTGTAAAAACACTGCGATATATGGGAAGATATAGGAGGCGGATGACAACAGGGTGATATAGGGGAAGCTATGAGAGGTGCACGAAAGCAGAGCGATACAGGGGAATTGACCAGAGGTGCATGTGATTACAGCGATATAGGGGAATGTATGAGAGGCTGGTGAAAACACAGTGATATATGGGAAGCTATGGGAGGTGCACGAAAACACAGCGAAGTAGGGGATGTTATGAGAGGTGTGTGAAAACACAGCCATTTGGTGGAAACCATGAGAGGTGTGCGAAAACATCTCAATATATGGGAAGCTATAAGAGGTGCACGAAAACACTGTGATACATGGGAAGCTATGGGAGGCACGTGAAAACAGGGCGATATAGGGGAAGTTGTGAGAGGTGCACGAGATCACATCGATATAGGGGACGTGATGAGAGGTGCGCGAAAACACAGTGATATAGGGGTAGATATGCGAGGTGATTGAAAACACAGTGATATAGGGGAAGGTATGCGAGGTGTGCAAAAACACAACGATGTAAGGGAAGGTATGAGAAGTGCGCGAAAACACAGCGATATAGAGGAAGCTATAAGATGTGTGTGAAAACACGGCGATATAGGAGAAGGTATGAGAGATGAGCAAAAACTCAGGTATAAAGGGAAACTTATGAGAGGTGCGCAAAAACATGGCGATATAGCCAAATCTATGAGAGATGAGCAAAAAAGCAGCGATATAGGGGAAGCTATGGGAGGTGCGCAAAAACACAGCAATATAGTGGAAGCTATCAGAGGTGCGCGAGAACCCAGCGATATAGAAGTTATGAGAGGCACGCAAAAACACAGCAATATAGCGGAAACTATG
This sequence comes from Mobula birostris, assembly GCF_030028105.1. Classification (NCBI taxonomy): domain Eukaryota; kingdom Metazoa; phylum Chordata; class Chondrichthyes; order Myliobatiformes; family Myliobatidae; genus Mobula; species Mobula birostris. Next base: position 1,211,421 of record NW_027274967.1, read on the forward strand.
GGAGATATGCCAAAACACAGCAATATATGGTAAGCTATGAGAACTGCTTGATAAAACAGTGATATAGGGGAAGGCATGAGAGGTGCACGAAAACACAATGATAGTGGGGAAGCTATGGGAGGTGCGGGAAAACAAAGCAATATAGAGGAAGCTATGAGAAGTGCGCGAAAACAGCGATATAGGGGAAGCTAGGGGAGGTGCATGAAAACACAGCAATATGAGGAAGTTATGAGAGGTGCACTAAAACACAGCAATATTGGGGAAGGTATGAGAGGTCTGCAAAACCACAGCGATATAGTGGTAGGTATGAGAGGTGCGCGAAAAGACAGTGATAGCGGGAAGCTATGAGAGGTTCGCGAAAACGCAGCAATATATGGGAAGCTATAGGAGGTGCGCGATAACAGAGTGATATAGGGGAAGCTATGAGAGTTGCGCGAAAATGCAGCGATATATGGGAAGCTATGGGACGTGCACGATAACAGAGCGATATATGGGAAGCTATGGGAGGTGCGAGAAAACACAGCACTATAGTGGAATATATGAGAAGTGCGCAAAAACACGGCGATATAGATGAAGCTATGAGAGGTGCGCAGAAACTGAGCAAAGTATGGGAAGTTATGGGACGTGCAAGAAAACACTGCGATATAGTGGAAGGTAAGGGAGGTGCGCGAAAACACGGCGATGTAGGAGAATGTATGAGAGGTGCGCGAAAACACTACGATATAGGGGAAGGTATGAGAGGTGCGCGAAAACACAGCGATATAGGGGAAGCTAGGGGAGGTGCATGAAAACACAGCAATATGAGGAAGTTATGAGAGGTGCACTAAAACACAGCAATATTGGGGAAGGTATGAGAGATCTGCGAAACCACGGCGATATAGTGGTAGGTATGAGAGGTGCGCGAAAAGACAGTGATATGCGCAAAGCTATGAGAGGTGCGCGAAAACACGGCGATATAGGGAAAGGTATGCGAAGTGCGCGAAAACACAGCTATAAGTGGAAGCTATGAGAGGTTCGTGAAAACGCAGCGATATATGGGAAGCTATGGGAGGTGCGAGAAAACACAGCACTATAGTGGAATATATGAGAAGTGCGCAAAAACACGGCAATATAGAGGATGCTATGGGAGGTGCGCGGAAACTGAGCAAAATATGGGAAGGTATGGGACGTGCGAGAAAACACGGCGATGTAGGAGAATGTATGAGAGGTGCGCAAAAACACGGCGATATAGGGGAATGTATGAGAGGTGTGTGAAAACACAGTGATATAGGCGAAGCTAAGGAATGTGCGCGAAAACACGGCGGTGTATGTGAAGGTATGAGAGTTGCATGAAAACACGTCGATATAGAGGAAGGTATGAGGGATGAGCGAATACTCAGCTAAAAAGGGGAAGCTGTGAGAGGTGCGCTAGAACACGGCGATATAGGCATAGCTCTGAGAGGTCAGCAAAAACACAGCGACATAGGGGAAGTTATGAGAGGTGCACGAAAACACAACGATATAGGGGAAGCTATGCGAGCTTAGAGAAAACAGGGTGATATAGAGGAAGTATGGGAGGTGCGCGAAAACACAGCCATATGAGGAAGATATGACAGGTGCACTAAAACACAGCAATATAGGGGAATGTATGAGTGGTCTGCGAAAACACGGCAATATAGTGGTAGGTATTAGAGGTGCATGAAAACACGGCAATATAGGGGAAGGTATGCGAGGTGCGCGAAAACACAGTGATATAGGGGAAGCTATGAGAGGTGCGCCAAAACACGGCGATATAGGGGAAGGAATGAGAGGTGCGCGGAAAAACAGTGATATAGGGGAAGCTATGGGAGGTGCGCGAACACACCGTGATATACATAAATGTATGAGAGGTGCTTGAAAACAGGTTGATATAGGGGAAGTGACGAGAGGTGAGCGAAAATGCAGCAATATAGGGGACGAAATGAGATGTGCGTGAAAGCACAACGATATAGGGGAAAGTGTCAGAGGTGCACAAAAACACAGCATTTCCAGGAAGCTGTGGGAGGTGCACAAAAACACAGCGATATAGGGGAAGCTATGGGAGGTGCGCAAAAGCACAGCGATATATGGGAGCTATGGGAGGTGCGTGAAAATACGGCGATATAGGGGAAGGTATCAGAGGTGCTTGAAACAAGTCGACATAGGGGAAGGTATGAGAGCTGAGTGAAAACACAGCTAAAAAGGGGAAGGTATGAGAGGTGCGCGAAAACACAACAATTTAGGGGAAGCTATGAGAGGTGTGAGAAAACATCACAATATATGGCAAGCTATGAGAGTTGTGCGAAAACAGCGATATGGCGGAAGCTCTGGGAGGTAAACGAAAACACAGCAATATTGAGGAAGCTATGAGAGCTGTTTGATAACACAGCGATATAGGGGAAGATATGATAGGTGCGTGAAAACACGATGATATAGGGGAAACTATGGGAAGTGTGCGAAAACAGAGCAATACAGGAGAAGTTATGAGAGGTGTGCGATAACACAGCCATATTGGGGCAGATATGGGAGGTGCGCGAAAACTCAGCAATATGGGGAAATTATGTGAGGTGCGCGAAAACACAGCGATATAGGGGAAGCTATGAGAGGTCTGCAAAAACACGGCAATATAGGGGCAGTTATGAGAGGTGCGCGAAAGCACATAGATACAGGGGAAGCTATGAGAGGTGTGCGAAAACACGGTGATATAAGGAAAGCAATGACAGGTGCGCAAAACAGATCGATATAGTGGAAGGTATGAGAGGTGCGCAAAAACACAACAATACAGGGGAAGATCTGCGAGGTGCGTGAAAAGACAGAGATATAGGGGAAGTTACCAGAGTTGCGTGAAAACATGGCAATAAAGTGGAATGTATGAGAGGTGCGCAGTCGCACAGCTATATAGAGGATGGTATGAGAGGTGCACGAAAATGCAACGATATATGGGAAGCCATGGGAGGTGTATGATAACAGAGTGATATAGGGGAAGGTATGAGGGGTGCGAGAAAACACAGCGATATAGGGGAAGCTATGGGAGGTGCGCGAAAACACAGCGTCATAGGGGAAGATATCAGAGGTGCGCAAATACATGGTGATGGGACCTTTTCAGAATGGCAGGCGGTGACTAGTGGGGTACCGCAAGGCTCAGTGCTGGGACCCCAGTTGTTTACAATATATGTTAATGACTTGGATGAGGGAATTAAATGCAGCATCTCCAGATATGCGGATGACACGAAGCTGGGTGCCAGTGTTAGCTGTGAGGAGGATGCTAAGAGGATGCAGAGTGACTTGGATAGGTTGGGTGAGTGGGCAAATTCATGGCAGATGCAATTTAATGTGGATAAATATGAAGTTTCCACTTTGGTAGCAAAAATAGGAAAACAGATTATTATCTGAATGGTGGGCGATTAGGAAAAGGGGAGGTGCAACGAGACCTGGGTGTCATTATACACCAGTCATTGAAAGTGGGCATGCAGGTACAGCAGGCGGTGAAAAAGGCGAATGATATGCTGGCATTTATAGCGAGAGGATTCGAGTACAGGAGCAGGGAGGTACTACTGCAGTTGTACAAGGCCTTGGTGAGACCACACCTGGAGTATTGTGTGCAGTTTTGGTCCCCTAATCTGAGGAAAGACATCCTTGCCATAGAGGGAGTACAAAGAAGGTTCACCAGATTGATTCCTGGGATGGCAGGACTTTCATATGAAGAAAAACTGGATGAACTGGGCTTGTACTCGTTGGAATTTAGAAGATTGAGGGGGGATCTGATTGAAACGTATAAAATCCTAAAGGGATTGGACAGGCTAGATGCAGGAAGATTGTTCCCGATGTTGGGGAAGTCCAGAACAAGCGGTCACAGTTTGAGGATAAAGGGGAAGCCTTTTAGGACTGAGATTAGGAAAAACTTCTTCACACAGAGAGTGGTGAATCTGTGGAATTCTCTGCCACAGGAAAAAGTTGAGGCCAGTTCATTGGCTATAGTTAAGAGGGAGTTAGATATGGCCCTTGTGGCTACGGGGATCAGGGGGTATGGAGGGAAGGCTGGGGCGGGTTTCTGAGTTGGATGATCAGCCATGATCATAATAAATGGCGGTGCAGGCTCAAAGGGCCGAATGGCCTACTCCTGCACCTATTTTCTATGTTTCTATGTTTCGAGATAGGGGAATGTATGAGAGGTGTGCAGAAACACGGCTGTAAAAGGATGGTATAAGAGGTGCGCAAAAACACAGTGATGTAGGGGAAGCTATGAGAAGTGTGCAAAAGCATTGCAATATATAGCAAGCTATGGGAGGTCTGCGAAAACAGCGATATAGCGGAAACTATGGGAGGTACGCGACAACATAGCAATATAGGGGAAGCTATGAGAGCTGCTTGATAACACAGCGATATAGGGGAAGATATGAGAGGTACAGGAAAACACGGCGCTATAGGGGAAGGTGAGAGAGGTGTGCAAAAACACAGCAATACATAGGAAGGTATGAGTGATGAGCGAAAACACAGCCATAATGGGGAAGCTATGGAAGGTGCGCGAAAACACAGCGATAAGGGGAAGGTATGGAAGGTGGGCAAAAACATTGCAATATATGGCAAGCTATGAGAGGTGTGAACAAACAGCGATATAGCGGAAGCTAAGGGAGGTATGCTACAACACAGCAATATGGGAAAGATTTGAGAGGTGCACGAAAACACGGCGATATACAGGAAGCAATAAGAGGTAAGCGAAAACACAGCGATATAGGAGAAGGTTTGACAGGTGTGGGGAAGCTCTGGGAGGTGCGCGAAAACACAACGATATTGGGGAAGGTATGCGAGGTGCGTGAAAACAAGGCGATATAGAGGAAGTTATGGAAGGTGCGGGAAAACAAGGCGATATAGGAGAATTTATCAGAGGTGTGCGAAAACACAGCAATTCAGGGGAAGCTAAGCCAGGTGCGCGAAAACACAGCGATATAGAGGCAGCTATGTGAGCTGCATGAAAACACTGCGGTATAGGAGAATGTATCAGTGGTGCGTGAAAATTCTGCGATGTAGGGGAAGCTATGAGAGGTGCACAAAAACATCGCAATATAAGGTAAGCTATGAGGGATGTGCGAAAACAGCGATATAGCTGAAGCTATGGGAGGTATGCTACAACACAGCAATATAGGGCAATATATGAGAGGGTTACGAAAACACTGTGATATACGGGAAGCTATAAGAGGTGAGCAAAAACAACAGCGTTATAGGAGAAGGTATGAGAGGTGTGCGAAAACACAATGATATTGGGGAAGCTATGGGAGGTGTGGGAAAACACAGCGATATATGGGGTAGGTATGAGAGGTGTGCGAAAACACAGCAATATAGGGGAAGATATGGGAGGCGTGCGAAATCACAGTGATGGAGGGGAAGTTATGAGAGGTGCATGTAAACACATTGATATAGGGGAAGCAATAGAGGTGCGCGAAAACACGGTGATATAGGGGAAGGTATGAGAGGTGCACGAAAAAACAGTGATATAGGGGACTATGGGAGGTGTGCGAACACACGGTGATATACGTAAAGGCATGAGAGGTGCTTGAAAACAGGTCGATATAGGGGAAGCGACGAGAGGTGTGCGAAAATGCAGCGATATAGGGGATGGTATGAGAGGTGTGTGAAAACACAACGACATAGGGGAAGGTATCAGAGGTGCACAAAAACACAGCGATTTCGAGGAAGCTGTAGGAGATGCACGAAAACACAGTGATATAGGGGAAGCTATCAGAGGTGCGCGAAAACACAGCGATATAGGGGAAGCAATCGGAGGTGCGCAAAAACACAGTGATATAGGGGAAGCTATGGGTAGTGTGCAAAAACACAGCGATATAGAGGAAGGTATGATAGGCTCGCAAAAACACAGCGATATATGGGAAGCTATGGGAGGTGCATGAAAACGCGAAGATATAGGGGAAGGTATGAGAGTTAAGCGAAAACTTAGCCAAAAAGGGGAAGGTATGTGAGCTGCGTGAAAACACAGTGATTTAGGGGAAGCTATGAGAGCTGCGCGAAAACATCACAATATATGGCAAGCTATGAGAGGCGTGCAAAAACAACGATATGGCGGAAGCTATGGGAGGCATACAAAAACAGCAATATAGGGGAAGCTATGATAGTTGTTTGATAACACAGCGATATAGGGGAAGATATGATAGGTGCGTGAAAACACGATGATATAGGGGAAACTATGGGAAGTGTGCGAAAACACAGCGATATAAGAGAAGTTATGAGAGGTGTACGATAACGCAGCCATGTTGGGGAAGGTATGGGAGGTGCGCGAAAACACAGCGATAAGGGGAAGGTATGGGAGGTGCGCGAAAACACAGCACTATAGTGTAATATATGATACGTGCGCGTAAACACGGCTATATAGAGGAAGTTATGGGAGGTGCGCGAAAACATGGCGAAATAGGGGCAGGTATGAGAGGTGCGTGAATACACGTCAATATAGGGGAAGCTATGAGGGATGAGCGAATACTCAGCTAAAAAGGGGAAGGTGTGAGAGGTGTGCGAGAACACAACGATATAGGCAAGGCAATGAGAGGTCAGCAAAAACACAGCGAAATAGGGGAAGTTATGAGAGGTGTGTGAAAACACAACGATATAGGGGAAGCTATGTGAGGTGCGTGAAAACAGGGTAATATAGAGGAAGCTATAGGAGGTTCGTGAAAACACAGCCATATGAGGAAGATATGAGAGGTGCACTAAAACACAGCAATGTAGGGGAAGGTATGAGAGGTCTGCGAAAACACAGCGATGTACTGATAGGTATGAGAGGTGCACGAAAACACGGCGATATAGGGGAAGGTATGGGAGGTGTGAGAAAAAGCAGTGATATAGGAGAAACTATGGGAGGTGCGCGAACACACGGTGATATACGTAAATGTATGAGAGGTGCTTGAAAATAGTTCGATATAGGGGAAGCGACGAGAAGTGGGCAAAATTCAGCGATATAGGGTACAGTATGAGATGTGCGTGAAAACACAACAATATAGGGGATGGTATTAGAGGTGCACAAAAACACAACGATTTTGAGGAAGCTGTGGGAGGTGTGCAAAAACACAGCGATATAGGGGAAGCTATCAGAGGTGCACGAAAACACAGCGATATAGAGGAAGGTATGTTAGGCACACAAAAAAACAGCGATATATGGGAAGCTATGGGAGGTGCGTGAAAATACGGCGATATAGGGGAAGGTATAAGAGGTGCATGAAACACATCAACATAGGGGAAGATATGAGAGATGAGTGAAAACTCAGCTAAAAAGGGGAAGGTATGAGAGGGGCGCGAAAACACAGCGATATTGGGGAAGCTATGCGAGATGTGCAAAAACATAGCGATTTAGGGGAAGCTATGAAAGGTGTGCAAAAACATCACAATATATGGCAAGCTATGAGAGGTGTGTGAAAACAGCGATATGGCGGAAGCTCTGGGAGGTATACGAAAACACAGAGGAAGCTATGAGAGCTGTTTGATATCACAGCAATATAGCGGAAGATATGAGAGGTGCGTAAAAACACGACAATATAGGGGAAGCAATGGGAAGTGTGCGAAAACACAGCGATACAGGAGAAGTTATGAGAGGTGCACGATAACATAGCCATGTTGGGGAAGGTATGAGTGGTGCGCGAAAACACAGCGATATAGGGGAAGCTATGAGAGGTCTGCAAAAACGCGGCGATAAGGTGTGCGAAAACACAATTATGCTGAGGAAGCTATGGGAGGTGCGTGAAAACACAGCGATATAGGGGAATGATCAGAGGTGGCGAAAACACAGAGATTTTGGGAAAGCTATGAGAGGAGCGTGTAAACACAGCGCTATAGGGAAATATATGAGAGGTGCGCAAAAACACGGCGATATGGGGTAATCTACGGGAGGTGACCGAAAACACAGCGATAAAGGGGTATTTATGGTAGGTGCGCGAAAGAACAGTGATATAGGGGAAGGTATGAGAGGTGGGCAAAAACATGGTGATGTAGGGGAACGTATGAGAGGTGAGCGAAAACACAGCATTATAAGGGAAGTTATGGGACGTGCGCGAAAACACAGCAATATAGTGGAAGCTATGGGAGGTGCATGAAATAACGGCGATATAGGAGAAGATATGAGAGGTGCGCGAAAGCACAGAGATATAGGGGAAGCCATGAGAGGTGCACGAAAACATGGCGATATAGGGGAAGCTATGAGAGGTGCGCGAAAACAGAGCAATATACGGGAAGGTATGAGAGTTGCACAAAAACACAGTGATATAGGAGAAGCAGTGGGAGGTGAGCGAAAATACTGCGATATACGTAAAGGAATGAGAGGTGTGTGAAAACACGTCGTTACAGGGAAAGCGATGAGAGGTGGGTGAAAACACGGTGATGTAGGATATGGTATGAGATTTGAGCGAAAACTCAGCTAAAAAGTGGAAGGTATGAGATGTGTGCGAGAATACTGGGATATAGGCAAACCTATGAGAAGTGAGCAAAAACACAGCGATATAGGGGAAGCTATGGGAGGTGCGCCAAACACAGCGATATGGGGATGCTACGAGAGGTGCGCGAAAACACAGCGATATAGTAGAATGTATGAGAGGTGGCAAAAACACAGATATTTTGGGAAAGCTATGAGAGGTGCTTGTAAACACAGCACTATAGAGGAATATATGAGAGGTGCGCAAAAACACGGTGATATAGGGATATCTATGGGAGGTGCACCAAACACAGCGATATAAGGGAAGCTATTGGAGGTGCGCGAAAGCACAGCGATATAAGGGAAGCTATGAGAGGTGCGTGATAACACCGCGATATAGTGGAAGGTATGACAGGTGTGCAAAAACACGGTGATGTAGGGGAATGTATGAGAGGTGAGCGAAAACACAGCAATATAAGGGAAGTTATTAGACTTGCGCGAAAGCACAGAGATATAGTGGAAGCTATGGGAAGTGCATGAAAACACGTCGATATAGGAGAAGATATGAGAGGTGCGTGAAAACACATCGATGTGGGGAAGCTACGAGAGGTGCGCGATAACACAGCGATATAGTGGAATGTATGAGAGGTGGCGAAAACACAGAGATTTTGGGAAAGCTATAAGAGGTGCGTGTAAACACAGCACTATAGGAGAATATATGAGAGGTGCGCAAAAACACGGTGATATAGGGAAATCTATGGGAGGTGTCCGAAAACACAGCGATATAGGGGTATTTATGGTAGGTGCGGAAAAACACGGTGATTTAGGGGAATGTATGAGATGTTAGCGAAAACACAGCAATATAAGGGAAGGTATGAGAGTTGGGCGAAAACAAAGCAATATAGGAGAAGCTATGGGTGGTGCGCAAAAATACGGCGATATACGTGAAGGAATGAGAGGTGTGTGAAAACACCTCGTGACAGGGAAAGGGATGAGAGGTTGGCGAAAACACGGTGATGTCGGAGCAGGTATGAGAGATGAGCTAAAACTCAGCTAAACAGGGGAAGGTATGAGATGTCTGCGACAACACTGCGATATAGGCAAAGCTATGAGAGGTGAGCAAAAACACAGCGATATAGGGGAAGCTATGGGAGGTGCACGAAACACAGCGATATAGGGGAAGCTATTGGAGGTGCGCCAAAACACAGCACTATAGGGGAATATATGAGAGGTGCGCAAAAACACGGTGATGTAGGGGAATGTATGAGAGGTGAGCGAAAACACAGCAAAATAGTGGAAGCTATGGGAGGTGCATGAAATCACGGCGATATAGGAGAACATATGAGAGGTGCGCGAAAGCACAGAGGTATAGGGGAACCTATGAGAGGTGCATGAAAACATGGCGATATAGGGGAATCTATGGAGGTGCGCGAAAATACAGTGATATAGTAGAATGTATGAGAGGTAGCGAAAACACAGAGATTTTAGGAAAGCTATGAGAGGTGCGTGTAAACACAGCACTATAGGGGAATATATGAGAGGTGCGCAAAAACACGGTGATATAGGGAAATCTATGGGAGGTGTCTGAAAACACAGCGACAAAGGGGTATTTATGGTAGGTGCGCGAAAGCACAGTAAATTCAGGGAAGGTATGAGAGGTGCGAAAAACATGGTGTGTAGAGGAACTTATGAGAGGTGAGCGAAAACACAGCAATATAGTGGAAGCTATGGGAGGTGCATGAAATAACAGCGATATAGGAGAAGATATGAGAGGTGTGCGAAAGCACAGAGATATAGGGGAAGCTATGAGAGGTGCGCGAAAACATGGCGATATAGGGGAAGCTATGAGAGGTGCGCAAAAACACGTCGATATAGGAGAAGTTATGAGAGTTGCGCAAAAACACAGTGATATAGGAGAAGCAGCGGGAGGTGCGCAAAAATACAGCGATATACGTGAAGGAATGAGAGGTGTGTGAAAACACGTCGTTACAGGGAAAGCGATGAGAGGTTGGCGAAAACACGGTGATGTCGGAGCAGGTATGAGAGATGAGCAAAAACTCAGCTAAAAACTGGAAGGTATGAGATGTGTGCGAGAATACTGCGAAATAGGTAAAGCTATGAGAGGTGAGCAAAAACGCAGCGATATAGGGGAAGCTATGGGAAGGAGCCAAGCACAGCGATATAGGGGAAGGTATTGGAGGTGCGCGAAAACACATCGATATGGGGAACCTACGAGAGGTGCGCGAAAACACAGCGATATACTAGAATGTATGAGAGGTGGCGAAAACACAGAGATTTTGGGAAAGCTATGAGAGGTGCGTGTAAACACAACGCTATAGGGGAATATATGAGAGGTGCACGATAACAGCGCGATATAGGGGAAGGTATGAGAGGTGCGCAAAAACACGGTGATGTAGGGGAATGTATGAGAGGTGAGCGAAAACACAGCAATATAAGGGAAGTTATTAGACTTGCGCGAAAACACAGCGATATAGTGGAAGCTACGGGAAGTGCGTGAAAACACATCGATATGGGGAAGCTACGAGAGGTGCGCGAAAACACAGCGATATAGTGGAATGTATGAGAGGTGGCAAAAACACAGAGATTTTGGGAAATCTATGAGAGATGCGTGTAAACACAGCACTATAGGGGAATATATGAGAGGTGCGCAAAAACACGGTGATATAGGGAAATCTATGGGAGTTGTCCGAAAACACAGCGATATAGGGGTATTTATGGTAGGTGCGCAAAAACACGGTGATGTAGGGGAATGTATGAGAGGTGAGCGAAATGTATGAGAGGTAAGGGAAGTTATTAGACGTGCGCAAAAATACAGCAATATAGGAGAAACAATGGGTGGTGCGCAAAAATACGGCGATATATGTGAAGGAATGAGAGGTGTGTGAAAACACGTCGTGACAGGGAAAGCGATGAGAGGTGGGCGAAGGTATGAGAGATGAGCGAAAACTCAGCTAAAAAGTGGAAGGTATGAGATGTGTGCGAGAATACTGCGATATAGGCAAAGCTATGAGAGGTGAGCAAAAACAAAGCGATATAGGGGAAGCTATGGAAGGTACGTGAAACACAGCGATATAGGGGAAGTTATTGGAGGTGCGCGAAAACACAGCGATATAGGGGAAGCTATGCGAGGTGCGTGATAACTCCACGATATAGGGGAAGGTATGAGACGTGTACAAAAGCACGGTGATGTAGGGGAATGTATGAGAGGTGTGGGAAAACACAGCAATGTAAGGGAAGTTATTAGACGTGCGCAAAAACAGAGCGATATAGGGGAAGCTATGGGAGGTGCAAAAAATCACAGCGATATAGGGGAAGCTACGAGAGGTGCGCGAATACACAGTGATATAGTAGAGTATATGAGAGGTGGCGAAAACACAGCAATATAAGGGAAGTGATTAGACTTGCGCGAAAACACAGCGATATAGTGGAAGCTATGGGAAGTGCATGAAAACACGTCGATATAGGAGAAGATATGAGAGGTGCGCGAAAGCACAGAGATATAGGCGAAGCTATGAGAGGTGCAAAAAATCACAGCGATATAGGGGAAGGTATGAGAGGTACGTGAAAACAGATCGATATGGGGAAGCTGCGAGAGGTGCGCGAAAACACCCCGATATAGTGGAATGTATGAGAGGTGGCGAAAACACAGAGATTTTGGGAAAGCTATGAGAGGTGCGTGTAAACACAACGCTATAGGGGAATATATGAGAGGTGCACGATAACAGCGCGATATAGGGGAAGGTATCAGAGGTGCGCAAAATCAAGGTGATGTAGGGGAATGTATGAGAGGTGTGGGAAAACACAGCAATGTAAGGGAAGTTATTAGACGTGCGCGAAAACAGAGCGAAATAGTGGAAGCTATGGGAGGTGCAAAAAATCCAAGCGATATAGGGGAGGCTACGAGAGGTGCGCGAAAACACAGTGATATAGTAGAGTATATGAGAGGTGGCGAAAACACAGCAATATAAGGGAAGTGATTAGACTTGCGCGAAAACACAGCGATATAGTGGAAGCTATGGGAAGTGCATGAAAACACGTTGATATAGGAGAAGATATGAGAGGTGCGTGAAAGCACAGAGATATAGGCGATGCTATGAGAGGTGCAAAAAATCACAGCGATATAGGGGAAGGTATGAGAGATGCGTGAAAACAGATCGATATAGGGAAGCTACGAGAGGTGCGCGAAAACACCCCGATATAGCGGAATGTATGAGAGGTGGCGAAAACACAGAGATTTTGGGAAAGCTATGAGAGGTGCGTGTAAACACAACGCTATAGGGGAATATATGAGATGTGCACGATAACACCGCGATATAGGGGAAGGTATCAGAGGTGCGCAAAATCACGGTGATTTAAGGGAATGTATGAGAGGTGAGCGAAAACACAGCAATATAAAGGAAGTTATTAGACTTGCGCGAAAACACAGCAATATAGTGGAAGCGATGGGAAGTTCATGAAAACAAGTCGATATAGGAGAAGATATGAGGTGTGCGCGAAAGCACAGAGATATAGATGAAGCTATCAGATGTGCAAAAAATCACAGCGATATAGGGGAAGGTATGAATGGTGCGTGAACACACATCGATATGGGGAAGCTACGAGAGGTGCGCAAAAACACAGCGATATAGTGGAATGTGTGAGAGGTGGCGAAAACACAGAGATTTTGGGAAAGCTATGAGAGGTGCGTGTAAACACAGCACTATAGGGGAATATATGAGAGGTGCGCAAAAACACAGCGATATAGGGGTATTTATCGTAGGTGCGCGAAAACACAGCGATATAGGGGAAGGTATGAGAGGTGAGCAAAAACACGGTGATGTAGGGGAATGTATGAGAGATGAGCGAAAACACAGCAATATAAGGGAAGTTATGGGACGTGCGAGAAAACACAGCAATATAGTGGAAGCTGTGGGAGGTGCATGAAATCACGGCGATATAGGAGAAGATATGAGAGGTGCGCGAAAGCACACAGATATAGGGGAACCTGAGAGAGGTGCGCGAAAACATGGCGATATAGCAGAAGCAATGATAGGTGCGCAAAAACACAGAGATTTAGGGGAAGCTATGAGAGGTGCGCGAAGACGTGGCGATATGGGGAAGCTATGAGAGGTGCACGAAAACACAGCAATATACTGGAATGTATGAGATATATTGGGGCAAAAATATGGCGATATATGTGAAGGAATGAGAGGTGTGTGAAAATACGTCGTGACAGGGAAAGCGATGAGAAGTGGGCGAAAATACAGTGATGTAGGAGAAGGTATGAGAGATAAGCGAAAACTCAGCTAAAAAGTGGAAGGTATGAGATGTGTGCGAGAATACTGCGATATAGGCAAAGCTATGAGAGATGAGCAAAAACACAGCGATATAGGGGAAGCTATTGGAGGTGCGCGAAAGCACAGCGATATAGGGGAAGCTTTGAGAGGTGCTTGATAACACCTCGATATAGGGGAAGGTTGAGAGGTGCGTGATAACACCACGACATAGGGGAAGGTATGAGAGCTGCACAAAAGCACGGTGATGTAGGGGAATGTATGAGAGGTGTGCGAAAACACAGCAATATAAGGGAAGTTATTAGACGTGCGCAAAACAGAGCGATATAGTGGAAGCTATGGGAGGTGCATGAAAACAAGTCGATATATGAGAAGGATTGAGAGGTGCGCGAAAACACAGAGATATAGGCGAAGCTATGAGAGGTGCAAAAAATCACAGCGATATAGGGGAAGGTATGAGAAGTGCGTGAAAACACATCGATATAGGGAAGCTACGAGAGGTGCGCGAAAACACGGCGATATAGTGGAATGTATGAGAGGTGGCGAAAACACAGAGATTTTGGGAAAGCTATGAGAGGTACGTGTAAACACAGCACTATAGGGAAATATATGAGAGGTGCGCAAAAATACGGTGATATAGGGAAATCAATGAGAGGTGTCCGAAAACACAGCGATATTGGGGTATTTATCGTAGGTGCGCAAAAACACAGCGATATAGGGGAAGGTATCAGAGGTGAGCAAAAACACGGTGATGTAGGGGAATGTATGAGAGGTGAGCGAAAACACAGCAATATAAGGGAATTTATGGGACGTGCGCGAAAACACAGCGATATATTGGAAGCTATGGGAGGTGCATGAAATCACGTCGATATAGGAGAAGATATGAGAGGTACGCGAAAGCACAGAGATATAGGCGAAGCTATGAGAGGTGCAAAAAAATCACAGTGATATAGGGGAAGGTATGAGAGGTGCGTGAAAACACATCGATATGGGGATGCTACGAGAGGTGCGCGAAAACACAGCGATATAGTGCAATGTATGAGAGGTGGCGAAATCAGAGAGATTTTGGGAAAGCTATGAGAGGTGCGTGTAAACACAACACTATAGGGGAATATATGAGAGGTGCGCAAAAACACGGTGATATAGGAAATTCTATGGGAGGTGTCCGAAAACACAGCGATATAGGGGTATTTATGGTAGGTGCGCAAAAACACGCTGATGTAGGGGAATGTATGAGAGGTGAGCGAAAACACAGCAATATAAGAGATGGTATGAGAGTTGCGCGAAAACACAGCAATATAGGAGAAGCTATGGGTGGTGCGCAAAAATACGGCGATATACGTGAAGGAATGAAAGGTGTGTGAAAACACGTTGTGACAGGGAAAGCGATGAGTGGGCGAAAACACAGTGATGTAGGAGAAGGTATGAGAGATGAGCAAAAACTTAGCAAAAAAGTAGAAGGTATGAGATGTGTGCGAGAATACTGCGAAATAGGTAAAGCTATGAGAGGTGAGCAAAAACACAGCGATATAGGGGAAGCTATGGGAAGTGAGCCAAGCACAGCGATATAGGGGAAGGTATTGGAGGTGCGCGAAAACACATCGATATGGGGAACCTACGAGAGGTGTGCGAAAACACATCGATATACTAGAATGTATGAGAGGTGGCGAAAACACAGAGATTTTGGGAAAGCTATGAGAGGTGCGTGTAAACACAACGCTATAGGGGAATATATGAGAGGTGCACGATAACAGCGCGATATAGGGGAAGGTATGAGAGGTGCGCAAAAACACGGTGATGTAGGGGAATGTATGAGAGGTGAGCGAAAACACAGCGATATAAGGGAAGTTATTAGACTCGCGCAAAAACACAGCGATATATTGGAAGCTATGGGAAGTGCATTAAAACACGTCGATATAGGAGAAGATATGAGAGGTGCGCGAAAGCACAGAGATATAGGCGAAGCTATGAGAGGTGCAAAAAATCACAGCGATATAGGGGAAGGTATGAGAGGTGGCGAAAACACAGAGATTTTTGGAAAGCTATGAGAGGTGCGTGTAAACACAGCACTATAGGGGAATATATGAGAGGTGCGCAAAAACACGGTTATATAGGGAAATCTATGGGAGGTGTCTGAAAACACAGCGATATAGTGGAATGTATGAGAGGTGTCCGAAAACACAGCAATATAGTGGAAGCTATGGGAAGTGCATGAAAACACGTCAATATAGGAGAAGATATGAGAGGTGCGCGAAAACACAGAGATATGGCCGAAGCTATGAGAGGTGCAAAAAACCACAGCGATATAGGGGAAGGTATAAGAGGTGCGTGAAAACACATCGATATGGGGAAGCTACGAGAGGTGCGCGAAAACACAGCAATATAGTGGAATGTATGAGAGGTGGCGAAAACACTGAGATTTTGGGAAAGCTGTGAGAGGTGCGTGTAAACACAGCACTATAGGGGAATATATGAGAGGTGCGCAAGAACACGATGATATAGGGAAATCCATGGGAGGTGTCCGATAACACAGCGATATAGGGGTATTTATGGTAGGTGCGCAAAAACACGGTGATGTAGGGGAATGTATGAGAGGTGAGCGAAAACACAGCAATACAGGAGAAGCTATGGGTGGTGCGCAAAAATACGGCGATATACGTGAAGGAATGAGAGGTGTATGAAAACACGTCGTGACAGGGAAAGCGATGAGAGGTGGGCGAAAACACGGTGATGTAGGAGAAGTTATGAGAGATGAGCGAAAACTCAGCTAAAAAGTGGAAGGTATGAGATGTGTGTGAGAATACTGCGATATAGACAAAACTATGAGAGGTGCGCGAAAACACAGCGATATAGGGGAAGCTATGAGAGGTGCGTGAAACACAGCGATATAGGGGAATGTATGAGAGATGCGCAAAAGCACGGTGATGTAGGGGAATGTATGAGAGGTGTGCGAAAACACAGCAATAAAAGGGAAGTTATTAGATGTGTGTGAAAACAGAGGGATATTGTGGAAGCTATGGGAGGTGCATGAAAACACGTCGATATATGAGAAGGATTGAGAGGTGTGCGAGAACACAGAGATATAGGGAAAGCTATGAGAGGTGCAAAAAATCACAGCGATATAGGGGAAGCTACGAGAGGTGCGTGAAAACACAGCGATATAGTAGAATGTAGGAGAGGTGGCGAAAACACAGAGATTTTGGGAAAGCTATGAGAGGTGTGTGTAAAGACAGCGCTATAGGGGAATATATGAGAGGTGCATGATAACACCGCGATATAGGGGAAGGTATGAGAGGTGCGCAAATACACGGTGATGTAGGGGAATGTATGAGAAGTGAGCGAAAACACAGCAATATAAGGGAAGTTATTAGACTTGCGCGAAAGCACAGCGATATAGTGGAAGCCATGGGAGGTGCATGAAAACATGTCGATATAGGAGAAGATATGAGAGGTGCGCGAAAGCACAGAGATATAGGCGAAGCTATGAGAGGTGCAAAAAATCACAGCGATATAGGGGAAGGTATGAGAGGTGCGTGAAAACACATAGATATGGGGAAGCTACGAGAGGTGCGTGAAAACACAGCGATATAGTGGAATGTATGAGAGGTGGCGAAAACACAGAGATTTTGGGAAAGCTATAAGAGGTGCGTGTAAACACAGCACTATAGGGGAATATATGAGAGGTGCGCAAAAACCCGGTGATATAGGGAAATCTATGGGAGGTGTCCGAAAACACAGCAATATAGGGGTATTTATGGTAGGTGCGCGAAAACACAGCGATAAAGGGGTATTTATCATAGGTGCGCGAAAGAACAGTGATATAGGGGATGGTATGAGAGGTGCGCAAAAACATGGTGATGTAGGGGAACGTATGAGAGGTGAGCGAAAACACAGCAATATAGTGGAAGCTATGGGAGGTGCATGAAATCACGGCGATATAGGAGAATATATGAGAGGTCCGCGAAAGCACAGAGATATAGGGGAAGCTATGAGAGGTGCGCGAAAACATGGCGATATAGGGGAAGCAATGAGAGCTGCGCGAAAACACAGTGATATAGGAGAAGCAGTGGGAGGTGCGCAAAAATACAGCAATATACGTGAAGGAATGAGAGGTGTGTGAAAACAGGTCGTTACAGGGAAAACGATGAGAGCTGGACGAAAACACGGTGATGTAGGAGATGGTATGAGAGATGAGCGAAAACCCAGCTAAAAAGTGGAATGTATGAGATGTGTGCGAGAATACTGCGATATAGGCAAAGCTATGAGAGGTGAGCAAAAAGACAGCGATATAGGGGAAGCTATGGGTGGTGCGCGAAACACATCGATATAGGGGAAGCTATGAGAGGTGCGTGATAACACAGCGACATAGGGGAAGGTATGAGAGGTCCGCAAATGCGCGGTGTTGCAGGAGAATGTATGAGAGGTGTGCTAAAACACAACAATATAAGGACAGTTATTAAACGTGCGCGAAAACAGAGCGATATAGTGGAAGCTATGGGAGGTGCATGAAAACACGTCGATATATGAGAAGGATTGAGAGGTGTGCGAAAACACAGAGATATAGTGGAAGCTATGAGAGATGCAAAAAATCACAGCGATATAGGGGAAGGTATGAGAGGTTCGCGAAAACACATCGATATGGGGAAGCTACGAGAGGTGCACAGAAACACTGCGATATAGTAGAATGTATGAGAGGTGGCGAAAACACAGAGATTTTGGGAAAGCTATGAGAGGTGCGTGTAAACACAGCACTATAGGGGAAGCTATGGGAGGTGTGCAAAAACTCAGCGATAGGGGGAAGTTATGGGAGGTGTGCGGAAATACAGCGATTTAGAGGAAGGTATGAGAGGGAGCGAAAACACAGTGATATAGGGGAAGGTGTGAGAAATGCGCGATAACACTGCGATATCGGGGAAGGTATGAGAGGTGCGCAAAAACACGGTGATGCAGGGGAATGTATGAGAGGTGAGCGAAAACACAGCAATATAAGGGAAGTTATTAGACATGCGCGAAAACACAGCGATATAGTGGAAGCTATGGGAGGTGCATGAAAACACGTCGATACAGGAGAAGGTATGAGAGGTGTGCAAAAACACAGAGATATAGGGGAAGCTATGAGAGGTGCAAAAAATCACAGCGATATAGTGGAATGTATGAGATGTGTGCGAGAATACTGTGATACAGGCACAGCTATGAGAGGTGAGCAAAAACACAGCGATATAGGGGAAGTTATTGGAGGTGCATGAAACACAGCGATATAGGGGAAGGTATGAGAGCTGCGTGAAAACATATCGATATGGGGAAGCTACGAGAGGTGCGCGAAAACACAGCGATATAGTGGAATGTATGAAAGGTGGCGAAAACACAGAGATTTTGGGAAAGCTATGAGAGGTGCGTGTAAACACAGCGCTATAGGGGAATATATGAGACGTGCGCAAAAACACGGCGATATACGGAAATCTATGGGAGGTGTCCGAAAACACAGCGATATAGGGGTATTTATGGTAGGTGCGCGTAAACACAGCTATATAGGGGAAGGTATGGCAGGTGAGCGAAAACACAGCGATATAAGGGAAGTTATCAGACGTTCGCGAAAACACAGCAATATAGTGGAAGCTATGGGTGGTGTATGAAAACACAGCGATATAGGAGAAGATATGAGAGGTGCGCGAAAGCACAGAGATATAGGGGAAGATATCAGAGGTGCGAGAAAACATGGCGATATAGGGGAAGCTATGAGAGGTGCGTGTAAACACAGCACTATAGGCGAATGTATGAGAGGTGCGCAAAAACACGGTGATATAGGGAAATCTATGGGAGGTGTCCGAAAACACAGCAATATAGGGAAATCTATGGGAGATGCCCGATAACACAGCGATAAAGGGATATTTATCGTAGGTGCGCGAAAGCACAGTGATATAGGGGATGGTATGAGAGGTGCGCAAAAACATGGTGGTGTAGGGGAACGTATCAGAGGTGAGCAAAAACACAGCAATGTAGTGGAAGCTATGGGAGGTGCAGGAAATCACGGCGATATAGGAGAAGATATGAGAGGTGCGCGAAAGCACAGAGACATAGGGGAAGTTATGAGAGGTGCGCGAAAACATGGCGATATAGGGGAAGCAATGAGAGCTGCGCGAAAACACAGCAATATACGGGAAGGTATGAGAGTTGCGCAAAAACACAGTGATATAGGAGAAGCAGTGGGAGATGCGCAAAAATACAGCAATATACGTGAAGGAATGAGAGGTGTGTGAAAACACGTCGTTACAGGGAAAACGATGAGAGCTGGACGAAAACACGGTGATGTAGGAGAAGGTATAAGAGATGAGCGAAAACTCAGCTAAAAAGTGGAAGGTATGAGATGTGTGCGAGAATACTGCGATATAGACAAAGCTATGAGAGGTGCGCGAAAAAACAGCGATATAGGGGAAGCTATGAGAGGTGCGTGAAACACAGCGATATAGGGGAAGGTATGAGAGGCGCGCAAAAGCACGGTGATGTAGGGGAATGTATCAGAGGTGTGCGAAAAGACAGCAATATAAGGGAAGTTATTAGATGTGCGTGAAAACAGAGGGATATAGTGGAAGCTATGGGAGGTGCATGAAAACACGTCGATATATGAGAAGGATTGAGAGGTGTGCGAGAACACAGAGATATAGGGGAAGCTATGAGAGGTGCAAAAAATCACAGCGATATAGGGGAAGCTACGAGAGGTGCATGAAAACACAGCGATATAGTAGAATGTCTGAGAGGTGGCGAAAACACAGAGATTTTGGGAAAGCTATGAGAGGTGTGTGTAAAGACAGCGCTATAGGGGAATATATCAGAGGTGCACGATAACACCGCGATATAGGGGAAGGCATGAGAGGTGCGCAAAAATACGGTGATGTAGGGGAATGTATGAAAAGTGAGCGAAAACACAGCAATATAAGGGAAGTTATTAGACTTGCGCGAAAGCACAGCGATATAGTGGAAGCCATGGGAAGTGCATGAAAACATGTCGATATAGCAGAAGATATGAGAGGTGCGCGAAAGCACAGAGATATAGGCGAAGCTATGAGAGGTGCAAAAAATCACAGCGATATAGGGGAAGGTATGAGAGGTGCGTGAAAACACATCGATATGGGGAAGCTACGAAAGGTGCGCGAAAACACAGCGATATAGTGGAATGTCTGAGAGGTGGCGAAAACACGGAGATTTTGGGAAAGCTATGAGAGGTGTGTGTAAAGACAGCGCTATAGGGGAATATATCAGAGGTGCACGATAACACCGCGATATAGGGGAAGTCATGAGAGGTGCGCAAAAATACGGTGATGTAGGGGAATGTATGAAAAGTGAGCGAAAACACAGCAATATAAGGGAAGTTATTAGACTTGCGCGAAAGCACAGCGATATAGTGGAAGCCATGGGAAGTGCATGAAAACATGTCGATATAGCAGAAGATATGAGAGGTGCGCGAAAGCACAGAGATATAGGCGAAGCTATGAGAGGTGCAAAAAATCACAGCGATATAGGGGAAGGTATGAGAGGTGCGTGAAAACACATCGAGATGGGGAAACTACGAAAGGTGCGTGAAAACACAGCGATATAGTGGAATGTATGAGAGGTGGTGAAAACACAGAGATTTTGGGAAAGCTATAAGAGGTGCGTGTAAACACAGCACTATAGGGGAATATATGAGAGGTGCGCAAAAACCCGGTGATATAGGGAAATCATTGGGAGGTGTCTGAAAACACAGCAATATAGGGGTATTTATGGTAGGTGCGCGAAAACACAGCGATAAAGGGGAATTTATCGTAGGTGTGCGAAAGCACAGTGATATAGGGGATGGTATGAGAGTTGCGCGAAAACATGGCGATATAGGGGAAGCAATGAGAGGTGCGCGAAAACAGAGCAATATACGGGAAGGTATGAGAGTTGCGCAAAAACACAGTGATATAGGAGAAGCAGTGGGAGATGCGCAAAAATACAGCGATATACGTGAAGGAATGAGAGGTGTGTGAAAACAGGTCGTTACAGGGAAAACGATGAGAGCTGGACGAAAACACGGTGATGTAGGAGAAGGTATGAGAGATGAGCGAAAACCCAGCTAAAAAGAGGAATGAATGAGATGTGTGCGAGAATACTGCGATATAGGCAAAGCTATGAGAGGTGAGCAAAAAGACATCGATATAGGGGAAGGTATGAGAGGTGCGCAAATGTGCGGTGTTGCAGGAGAATGTATGACAGGTGTGCTAAAACACAACAATATGAGGGCAGTTATTAAACGTGCGATATAGTGGAAGCTATGGGAGGTGCATGAAAACACGTCGATATATGAGAAGGATTGAGGGGTGCGCGAAAACACAGAGATACAGTGGAAGCTATGAGAGATGCAAAAAATCACAGCGATATAGGGGAGGGTATGACAGGTGCACGAAAACACTGCGATATAGTAGAATGTATGAGAGGTGGCGAAAACACAGAGATTTTGGGAAAGCTGTGAGAGGTGCGTGTAAACAGAGCGCTATAGGGGAATATATGAGACGTGCGCAAAAACACGGCGATATACGGAAATCTATGGGAGGTGTCCGAAAACACAGCGATATAGGGGTATTTATGGTGGGTGCGCGTATACACAGCTATATAGGGGAAGGTATGGGAGGTGAGCGAAAACACAGCGATATAGTGGAATGTATGAGAGGTGGCGAAAACACTGAGATTTTGGGAAAGCTGTGAGAGCTGCGTGTAAACACAGCACTATAGGGGAATATATGAGAGGTGCACAAAAACACGATGATATAGGGAAATCCATGGGAGGTGTCCGATAACACAGCGAAATAGGGGTATTTATGGTAGGTGCGCAAAAACACGGTGCTGTAGGGGAATGTATGAGAGGTGAGCGAAAACACAGCAATATAAGGGAAGGTATGAGAGTTGCGCGAAAACACAGCAATATAGGAGAAGCTATGGGAGGTGCGAAAAAATACGGCGATATACGCGAAGGAATGAGAGGTGTGTGAAAACACGTCGTGACAGGGAAAGCGATGAGAGGTGGGCAAAAACACGGTGATGTAGGAGAAGGTATGAGAGATGAGGGAAAACAGCTAAAAAGTGGAAGGTATGAGATGTGTGCTAGAGTACTGCGATATAGGAAAAGCTATGAGAGGTGAGAAAAAACACAGCGATATAGAGGAAAGTACAGGAAGTGCGCCAAACACAGCGATATAGGGGAAGCTATTGGAGGTGCGCGAAAACACAGCGATATAGTGGAAGCTACTGGAAGTGCATGACAACACGTCGATATAGGAGATGATATGAGAGGTGCGCAAAAGCAGAGAGATATAGGGGAAGCTATGAGAGGTGCAAAAAATCACAGCGATATATGGGAAGGTATGAGAGGTGCGTGAAAACACATCGATATGTGGAAGCTACAAGAGGTGCGCGAAAACACAGCGATATAGTGGAATGTATGAGAGGTGGCAAAAACACAGAGATTTTGGGAAAGCTATGAGAGTTGCGTGTAAACACAGCACTATAGGGGAATGTATGAGAGGTGTGCAAAAACACGGTGATATAGGGAAATCTATGGGTGGTGTCCGAAAACACAGCGATATAGGGAAATCTATGGGAGATGTCCGAAAACACAGCGATATTGGGGTATTTATGGTAGGTGCGCAAAAACACGGTGATGTAAAGGAATGTGTGAGAGGTGAGCGAAAACACAGCAATAGAAGGGAAGTTATTAGACTTGCGCGAAAACACAGCGATATAGTGGAAGCTATGGGAAGTGCATGAAAACACGTCGATATAGGAGAAGTTATGAGAGGTGCGCGAAAGCACAGCAATGTAGGGGAAGCTATGCAATGTGCACGAAAACAAGGCGATATAGGGGATGGTATGAGAGGTGCGTGAAAACACATCGATATGGGGAAGCTACGAGAGCTGCGCGAAAACACAGCGATACAGTGGAATGTATGAGAGGTGGCGAAAACACAGAGATTTTGGGAAAGCTATGAGAGGTGCGTGTAAACACAGCACTATAGGGGAAATCTATGGGAGGTGCGCCAAACACAGCGATATAAGGGAAGCTATTGGAGGTGCGCGAAAACACAGCGATATAGGGGAAGCTATGAGAGGTGCGTGATAACACCGCGATATAGTGGAAGGTATGACAGGTGTGCAAAAACTCGGTGATGTAAGGGAATGTGTGAGAGATGAGCGAAAACACAGCAATATAAGGGAAGTTATGGGACGTGCGCGGAAACACAGCAATATAGTGGAAGCTATGGGAGGTGCATGAAATCACGGCGATATAGGGGAAGCTATGAGAGGTGCGCCAAAACATGGCGATATAGGGGAAGCTATGAGAGGTGCGCGAAAACACAGCAATTTACGTGAAGTTATGAGAGTTGCGCGAAAACACAGTGATATAGGAGAAGCAGTGGGAGGTGCGCAAAAATACGGCGATATACGTGAAGGAATGAGAGGTGTGTGAAAACACCTCGTGACAGGGAAAGCGATGAGAGGTGGGCGAAAACACGGTGATGTAGGAGAAGGTATGAGAGATGAGCGAAAACTCAGATAAAAAATGGAAGGTATGGGATGTGAGCGAGAATTCTGCGATATAGGCAAAGCTATGAGAGTTGAACAAAAACACAGCGATATAGGGGAAGCTATGAGAGGTGCGTGATAACACCGCGATATAGGGGAAGGTATGAGAGGTGCGCATATAAATGGTGATGTTGGGGAACGTATGAGAGGAGTGCGAAAACACAGCAATATAAGGGAAGTTATTAGACGTGCGTGAAAACAGAGCGATATAGTGGAAGCTATGGGAGGTGCATGAAAACACGTCGATTTATGAGAAGGATTGAGAGGTGTGCGAAAACACAGAGATATAGGGGAAGCTATGAGAGATGCAAAAAATCACAGCGATATAGGGGAAGGTATGAGAGGTGTGCGAAAACACATCGATATGGGGAAGCTACGAGAGGTGCGCAGAAACACAGCGATATGGTAGAATGTATGAGAGGTGGCAAAAAAACAGAGATTTTCGGAAAGCTATGAGAGTTGCGTGTAAACACAGCACTATAGGGGAAGCTATGGGAGGTGTGCAAAAACTCAGCGATAAGGGGAAGTTATGGGAGGTGCGCGAAAATACAGCGACTTAGAGGAAGGTATGAGAGGGAGCGAAAACACAGCGATATAGGGGAAGGTATGAGAGGTGCGCAATAACATTGCGATATCGGGGCAGATATGAGAGGTGCGCAAGAGCACGGTGATGTAGGGGAATGTATGAGAGGTGTGCGAAAACACAGCAATATGAGGGAAGTTATCAGATGTGCGCGAAAACAGAGCGATATGGTGGAAGCTATGTGAGGTGCATGAAAACACGTCGATATATGAGAAGGATTGAGAGGTGCGCGAAAACACAGAGATATAGGGGAAGCTATGAGAGGTGCAAAAAATCACAGCGATATTGGGGAAGCTACGAGAGGTGCGCGAAAACACAGCGATATAGTAGAATGTAGGAGAGGTGGCGAAAACACAGAGATTTTGGGAAAGCTCTGAGAGGTGCGTGTAAACACAGCTCTATAGGGGAATATATGAGAGGTGCGCAAATACACGGTGATGTAGGGGAATGTATGAGAGGTGAGCGAAAACACAGCAATATAAGGGAAGTTATTAGACTTGCGCGAAAACACAGCGATATAGTGGAAGCTATGCGTAGTGCATGAAAACACGTCGATATAGGAGAAGATATGAGAGGTGCGCGAAAGCACAGAGATATAGACGAAGCTATGAGAGGTGCAAAAAAATCACAGAGATGTAGGGGAAGGTATCAGAGGTGCGTGAAAACACATCGATATGGGAAAGCTACAAGAGGTTCGCAAAAACACAGCGATATAGTGGAATGTATGAGAGGTGGCGCAAACACAGAGATTTTCGGAAAGCTATGAGAGGTGCATGTAAACACAGCACTATAGGGGAATATATGAGAGGTGCGCAAAAACACGGCGATATAGGGAAATCTATGTGAGGTGTCCGAAAACACAGTAATATAGGAGTATTTATGGTAGGTGCACGAAAGCACAGCGATATAGGGGAAGGTATGAGAGGTGGGCTAAAACATGGCGATATGGGGGAATCTATGAAAGGTGCGCGTAAACAGAGCAATATACGGGAAGGTATGAGAGTTGCGCAAAAACACAGTGATATAGGAGAAGCAGTGGGAGAAGCAGTGGGCCTGAAAGCACATCGATCAGTGGAATGTATGAGAGGTGGCGAACAAAACACAAGAGATTTTGGGAAAGCTATGAGAGGTGCGTGTAAACACAGCACTACAGGGGAATATATGTGAGGTACGCAAAAACACGGTGATATAGGGAAATCTATGCGAGGTGTCCGAACACACAGCGATATAGGGGAATTTATTGTTGGTGCACGAAAACACAGCGATATAGGTGAACGTATGAGAGGTGCGCAAAAACACGGTGATGTAGGGGAATGTATGAGAGGTAAGAGAAAACACCGCAATATAAGGGAAGTTATGAGACGTGCGCGAAAACACAGCAATTTAGTGGAAGCTATGGGAGTTGCATGAAATCACGGCGATATAAGAGAAGATATGAGTGGTGCGCGAAAGCACAGAGATATAGGGGAAGCTATGAGAGGTGCGCGAAAACAAGGCGATATAGGAGAAGATGTGAGAGGTGCGCGAAAACACAGAGATATAGGGGAACCTATGAGAGGTGCGCGAAAACATTGCGATATAGAGGAAGGTATGAGAGGTGCGCGAAAACACAGCAATATACGCGAAGGTATGAATGTTGCGCGAAAACACAGTGATATAGGAGAAGCAGTGGGAGGTGCGCAAAAATACGGCGATATACGCGAAGGAATGAGAGGTGTGTGAAAACATATCGTGACAGGGAAAGCGATGAGAGGTGAGCGAAAACACGGTGATGTAGGAGAGGGTATGGGAGATGAGCGAAAACTCAGCGAAAAAGTGGAAGTTATGTGATGTGTGCAAAAATACTGTGATACAGGCAAAGCTATGAGAGGTGAGCAAAAACACAGCGATATAGGGGAAGATATGGGAGGTGCGCCAAACACAGCGATATAGGGGAAGCTATTGGAGGTGCGCGAAAACACAGCAATATGGGGGAAGCTATGAGAGGTGCACGATAACACCGCGATATAGGGGAAGTTATGAGAGGTGCGCGAAAACATGGCGATATAGGGGAAGCAATGAGAGCTGCGCGAAAACACAGCAATATACTGGAAGGTATGAGAGTTGCTCAAAAACACAGTGATATAGGAGAAGCAGTGGGAGGTGTGCAAAAATACAGCAATATACGTGAAGGAATGAGAGGTGTGTGAAAACACGTCGTTACAGGGAAAACGATGAGAGCTGGACGAAAACACTGTGATGTAGGAGAAGGTATGAGAGATGAGCAAAAACCCAGCTAAAAAGTGGAAGCTATGAAATGTGTGTGAGAATACTGCGATATAGGCAAAGCTATGAGAGGTGAGCAAAAAGACAGCGATATAGGGGAAGCTATGTGAGGTGCGCAAAACACAGCGATATAGGGGAAGCTATTGGAGGTGCGCGAAAACACATCGATATGGGGAACCTACGAGAGGAGCGCGAAAACACAGCGATATAGTAGAATGTAGGAGAGGTGGAGAAAGCACAGAGATTTTGGGAAAGCTATGAGAGGTGCGTGTAAATACAGCGCTATAGGGGAAGGTATGAGAGGTGCGCGAAAACACGGTGATGTTGGGGAATGTATGAGAGGTGAGCGAAAACACAGCAATATAAGGGCAGTTATTAGACTTGCGCGAAAACACAGCGATATAGTGGAAGCTATGGGAAGTGCATGAAAACACGTCGATATAGGAGAAGATATGAGAGGTGCATGAAAGCACAGAGATATAGGCGAAGCTATGAGAGGTGCAAAAAATCACAGCGATATAGGGGAAGGTATGAGAGGTGCGTGAAAACACATCGATGTGGGGAAGCTACGAGAGGTGCGCGAAAACACAGCGATATAGTGGAATGTATGAGAGGTGGTGAAAACACAGAGAATTTGGGAAAGCTATGAGAGGCGCGTGTAACCACAGCACTATAGGGGAATATATGAGAGGTGCGCAAAAACACGGTAATATAGGGAAATCTATGGGAGATGTCCGAAAACACAGCGATATAGGGGTATTTATGGTAGGTCGCAAAAACAGGGTTATGTAGGGGAATGTATAAGAGGTGAGCGAAAGCACAGCAATATAAGGGAAGTTATTAGACTTGCGCGAAAACACAGCGATATAGTGGAAGCTATGGGAAATGCATGAAAACACGTCGATGTAGGAGAAGTTATGAGAGGTGCGCGAAAGCACAGACATATAGGCGAAACTATGAGAGGTGGAAAAAATCACAGCGATATAGGGGAAGGTATGAGAGGTGCGTGAAAACACATCGATATGGGGAAGCAACGAGAGGTGCGCGAAAACACAGCGATATAGTGGGATGCATGAGAGGTGACGAAAACACAGAGATTTTGGGAAAGCTATGAGAGGTGCGTGTAAACACAGCACTATATGGGAATATATGAGAGGTGTGCAAAAACACGGTGAATTAGAGAATTCTATGGGAGGTGCACCAAACACAGCGATATAGGGGAAGCTATTGGAGGTGCGCGAAAACACAGCGATATAGGGGAAGCTATGAGAGGTTCGTGATAACACCACGATATATGGGAAGGTATGAGAGGTGCGCAAACACATGTGTTGTAGGGAATGTATGAGAGGTGTTCGAAAACACAGCGATACTGGGGTATTTATGGTAGGTGCGCGAAAACACAGCGATATTGGGGAAGGTATGAGAGGTGTGCAAAAACTCGGTGATGTAGGGGAATGTATGAGAGATGAGCGAAAACACAGCAATGTAAGGGAAGTTATGGGACGTGCGCGAAAACACAGCAATACAATGGAAGCTATGGGAGGTGCATGAAATCACGGCGCTATAGGGGAAGCTATGAGAGGTGCGCCAAAACATGGCGATATAGGGGAAGCTATGAGAGGTGCGCGAAAACACAGCAATGTACGAGAAGTTTTGAGAGTTGCACGAAAACACAGTGATATAGGAGAAGCAGTGGGAGGTGCGCAAAAATACGGCGATATACGTGATGGAATAAGAGGTGTGTGAAAACACCTCATGACAGGGTAAGCGATGAGAGGTGGGCGAAAACACGGTGATGTAGGAGAAGGTACGAGAGATGAGCGAAAACTCAGCTAAAAAAAGGAAGGTATGGGAGGTGTGCGAGAATACTGCGATATAGGCAAAGCTATGAGAGATGAACAAAAACACAGCGATATATGGGAAGCTATGGGAGGTGTGCCAAACACAGCGATATAGGGGAAGGTATTGGAGGTGCGCGAAAACACAGCGATATAGGGGAAGCTGTGAGAGGTGCGTGATAACACCATGATATACGGGAAGGTATGAGAGGTGCGCATATAAATGGTGATGTAGGGGAATGTATGAGAGGTGTGCGAAAACACAGCAATATAAGGGAATTTATTAGACGTGTGCGAAAACAGAGCGATATAGTGGAAGCTATGGGAGGTGCATGAAAACACGTCGATATATGAGAAGGATTGAGAGGTGCGCGAAAACACAGAGATATAGGGGAAGCTATGAGAGATGCAAAAAATCACAGCGATATAGGGGAAGGTATGAGAGGTGTGCGAAAACACATCGATATGGGGAAGCTACGAGAGGTGCGCAGAAATACAGCGATATGGTAGAATGTATGAGAGGTGGCAAAAAAACAGAGATTTTCGGAAAGCTATGAGAGGTGCGTGTAAACACAGCACTATAGGGGAAGCTATGGGAGGTGTGCAAAAACTCAGCGATAAGGGGAAGTTATGGGAGGTGCGCGAAAATACAACGATTTAGAGGAAGGTATGAGAGGGAGCAAAATCACAGCGATATAGGGGAAGCTTCTGGAAGTGCATGAAAACACGTCGATATAGGAGA
Source organism: Mobula birostris (assembly GCF_030028105.1). Lineage (NCBI taxonomy): Eukaryota > Metazoa > Chordata > Chondrichthyes > Myliobatiformes > Myliobatidae > Mobula > Mobula birostris. The sequence goes on from NW_027274967.1 coordinate 1,241,143, forward strand.
AGATTGAGAGGTGCGCAAAAGCACAGAGATATAGGGGAAGCTATGAGAGGTGCAAAAAATCACAGCGATAGAGGGGAAGGTATTAGAGGTGCGTGAAAACACATCGATATGGGGAAGCTACAAGAGGTGCGCGAAAACACAGCGATATTGTGGAATGTATGAGAGGTGGCGAAAACACAGAGATTTTGTGAAAGCCTATGAGAGGTGCGTGTAAACACAGCACTCTAGGGGAATGTATGAGAGGTGCGCAAAGACACGCTGATATAGGGAAATCTATGGGAGATGTCCGATAACACAGCGATAAAGGGGTATTTATCGTAGGTGCGCGAAAGCACAGTGATATAGGGGATGGTATGAGAAGTGCGCAAAAACATGGTGATGTAGGGGAACGTATGAGAGGTGAGCGAAAACACAGCAATATAAGGGAAGTTATGCGACGTGCGCGAAAACACAGCAATATAGTGGAAGCTATGGGAGGTGCATGAAATAACGGCGATATTGGAGAAGATATGAGAGGTGCGCGAAAGCACAGAGATATGGGGAAGGTATGAGAGGTGCGCGAAAACATGGCGATATAGGGGAAGCAATGAGAGGTGCGTGAAAACAGAGCAATATACGGGAAGGTATGAGAGTTGCGCAAAAACACAGTTATATAGGAGAAGCAGTGGAAGGTGCGCAAAAATACAGCAATATACGTGAAGGAATGAGAGGTGTGTGAAAACATGTCGTTACAGGGAAAACGATGAGAGGTGGGCGAAAACACGGTGATGTAGGAGAAGGTATGAGAGATGAGCGAAAACTCAGCTAAAAAGTGGAAGGTATGAGATGTGTGCGAGAATACTGCGATATAGGCAAATCTATGAGAGGTGAGCAAAAACACAGCGATATAGGGGAAGCTATTGGAGGTGCGCGAAAACACAGCGATATTGTAGAATGTATGAGAGGTGGCGAAATCACATAGATTTTGGGAAAACTATGAGACGTGCGTGTAAACACAGCACTATAGGGGAATAAATGAGAGGTGCACGATAACACCGCGATATAGGGGAAGGTATGAGGGGTGTGCAAAAACACGGTGATGTAGACGAATGTATGAGAGGTGAGCGAAAACACAGCAATATAAGGGAAGTTATTAGACTTGCGCGAAAACACAGCGATATAGTGGAAGCTATGGGAAGTGCATGAAAACACGTCGATATAGGAGAAGATATGAGAGGTGCGCGAAAACACAGAGATATGGGCGAAGCTATGAGAGGTGCAAAAAATCACAGCGATATAGGGGAAGTTATAAGAGGTGCGTGAAAACACATCGATATGGGGAAGCTACGAGAGGTGCGCGAAAACACAGCGATATAGTGGAATGTATGAGAGGTGGTGAAAACACAGAGATTTTGGGAAAGCTATGAGAGGTGCGTGTAAACACAGCACTATAGGGGAATATATGAGAGGTGCGCAAAAACACGATGATATAGGGAAATCCATGGGAGGTGTCCGATAACACAGCGATATAGGGGTATTTATGGTAGGTGCGCAAAAACACGGTGATGTAGGGGAATGTATGAGAGGTGAGCGAAAACACAGCAATATAAGGGAAGGTATGAGAGTTGCGCGAAAACACAGCAATATAGGAGAAGCAATGGGAGGTGCGCAAAAATACGGCGATATACGCGAAGGAATGAGAGGTGTATGAAAACACGTCGTGACAGGGAAAGCGATGAGAGGTGGGTGAAAACATGGTGATGTAGGAGAAGGTATGAGGGGTGAGCGAAATCTCAGCTAAAAAGTGGAAGGTATGAGATGTGTGCGAGAATACTGTGATACAGGCAAAGCTATGAGAGGTGAGCAAAAACACAGCGATATAGGGGAAGTTATTGGAGGTGCATGAAACACAGCGATATAGGGGAAGCTATTGAAGGTGCACGAAAACACAGCGATATAGAGGTATTTATGGTAGGTGCGCAAAAACACGGTGATGTAGGGGAATGTATGAGAGGTGAGCGAAAACACAGCAATATAAGGGAAATTATTAGACTTGCACGAAAACGCAGCGATATAGTGGAAGCTATGGGAAGTGCATGAAAACACATCGATATAGGAGAAGTTATGAGAGTTGCGCGAAAACACAGAGATATAGGAGAAGCAATTGGAGGTGCGCAAAAATTCGGCGATATAGGGGAAGCAATGAGAGGTGCGTGATAACACCGCGATATATGGGAAGGTATGAGAGGTGCGCGAAAACACGGTGATGTAGGGGAATGCATGAGAGGTGTTCGAAAACACAGCGATATAGGGATATTTATGGTAGGTGCGCGAAAACACAGCGATATAGGGGAAGGTATGAGAGGTGTTCAAAAACTCGGTGATGTAGGGGAATGTATGAGAGATGAGCGAAAACACAGCAATATAAGCGAAGTTATGGGACGTGCGCGAAAACACAGCAATATAGTGGAAGCTATGGGAGGTGCATGAAATCACGGCGATATATGAGAAGGATTGAGAGGTGCGTGAAAACACAGCGATATAGTAGAATGTATGAGAGGTGGCAAAAAAACAGAGATTTTCGTAAAGGTATGAGAGGTGCGTGTAAACACAGCACTATAGGGGAAGCTATGGGAAGTGTGCAAAAACTCAGCGATAAGGGGAAGTTATGGTAGGTGCGCGAAAATACAGCGATTTAGAGGAAGGTATGAGAGGGAGCGAAATCACAGCGATATAGGGGAAGGTATCGGAGGTGCGCAATATCGCGATATCGGGGAAGGTATGAGAGGTGCGCAAAAACACGTTGATGTAGGGGAATGTATGAGAGGTGAGCGAAAACACAGCAATATAAGGGAAGTTATTAGACTTGCGCGAAAACACAGCGATATAGTGGAAGCAATGGGAGGTGCATGAAAACACGTCGATATAGGAGAAGATATGAGAGGTGTGCGAAAACACAGAGAAATAGGGGAAGCTACGAGAGGTGCGCGAAAACACAGCGATATAGTGGAATGTATGAGAGGGTGCGAAAACACAGAGATTTTGGGAAAGCTATGAGAGGTGCGTGTAAGCAGAGCGCTATAGGGGAATATATGAGACGTGCGCAAACACACGGCGATATAGTTAAATCTATGGGAGGTGTCCGAAAACACAGCGATATAGGGGTATTTATGGTATGTGCGCGTAAATACAGCTATTTAGTGGAAGGTATGAGAGGTGAGCGAAACCACAGCAATATAAGGGAAGTTATGGGACGTGCGCGAAAACACAGCAGTATAGTGGAAGCTATGGGAGGTGTATGAAATCACGGCGATATAGGAGAAGATATGAGAGGTGCGCGTAAACACAGATATATAGGGGAAGCTATGAGAGGTACGCCAAAACATGGCGATATAGGGGAAGCTATGAGAGGTGCACGAAAACACAGCAATATATGGGAAAGTATGAGAGTGTCGCGAAAACACAGTGATATAGCAGAAGCAGTGGGAGGTGCACAAAAATACGGCGATATACGTGAATGAATGAGAAGTGTGTGAAAACACCTCGTGACAGGGAAGGCGATGAAAGGTGGTCGAAAACACGGTGATGTAGGAGAAGGTATGAGAGATGAGCGAAAACTCAGCTAAAAAGTGGAAGGTATGAGATGTGTGCTAGAGTACTGCGATATAGGAAAAGCTATGAGAGGTGAGAAAAAACACAGCGACATAGGCGAAAGTACAGGAAGTGCGCCAAACACAGCAATATAAGGGAAGTTATTAGACTTGTGCGAAAACACGGCGATATAGTGGAAGCTATGTGAGGCGCATGAAAACACGTCGATATAGGAGAAGATATGAGAGGTGCGCAAAAGCACAGAGATATAGGGGAAGCAATGAGAAGTGCAAAAAATCACAGCGATATATGGGAAGGTATGAGAGGTGCGTGAAAACACATCGATATGGGGAAGCTACAAGAGGTGTGCGAAAACACAGCGATATAGTGGAATGTATGAGAGGTGGCGAAAACACAGAGATTTTGGGAAAGCTATGAGAGTTGCGTGTAAACACAGCACTATAGGGGAATGTATGAGAGGTGCGCAAAAACACGGTGATATAGGGAAATCTATGGGTGGTGTCCGAAAACACAGCGATATAGGGAAATCTATGGGAGATGTCCGAAAACACAGCGATATTGGGGTATTTATGGTAGGTGCGCAAAAACACGGTGATGTTGAGGAATGTATGAGAGGTGAGCGAAAACACAGCAATATAAGGGAAGTTATTAGACTTGCGCGAAAACACAGCGATATAGTGGAAGCTATGGGAAGTGCATGAAAACACGTCGATATAGGAGAAGTTATGAGAGGTGCGCGAAAGCACAGCAATGTAGGGGAAGCTATGCAATGTGCACGAAAACAAGGCGATATAGGGGATGGTATGAGAGGTGCGTGAAAACACATCGATATGGGGAAGCTACGAGAGCTGCACGAAATCATAGCGATACAGTGGAATGTATGAGAGGTGGCGAAAACACAGAGATTTTGGGAAAGCTATGAGAGGTGCGTGTAAACACAGCACTATAGGGGAATATATGAGAGGTGCGCAAAAACATGGTGATATAGGGAAATCTATGGGAGGTGCGCCAAACACAGCGATATAAGGGAAGCTATTGGAGGTGCGCGAAAACACAGCGATATAAGGGAAGCTATGAGAGGTGCGTGATAAGACCGCGATATAGCGGAAGGTATGACAGGTGTGCAAAAACTCGGTGATGTAGGGGAATGTATGAGAGATGAGCGAAAACACAGCAATATAAGGGAAGTTATGGGACGTGCGCGGAAAAACAGCAATATAGTGGAAGCTATGGGAGGTGCATGAAATCACGGCGATATAGGGGAAGCTATGAGAGGTGCACGAAAACACAGCAATTTACGTGAAGTTATGAGAGTTGCGCGAAAACACAGTGATATAGGAGAAACAGTGGGAGGTGCGCAAAAATACGACGATATACGTGAAGGAATGAGAGGTGTGTGAAAACACCTCGTGACAGGGAAAGCGATGAGAGGTGGGCGAAAACACGGTGATGTAGGAGAAGGTATGAGAGATGAGCGAAAACTCAGCTAAAAAATGGAAGGTATGGGATGTTAGCGAGAATTCTGCGATATAGGCAAAGCTATGAGAGGTGAACAAAAACACAGCGATATAGGGGAAGCTATGGGAGGTGCGCCAAACACAGCGATATAGGGGAAGGTATTGGAGGTGCGCGAAAACACAGCGATATAGGGGAAGCTATGAGAGGTGCGTGATAACACCGCGATATAGGGGATGGTATGAGAGGAGCGCATATACACGGTGATGTTGGGGAATGTATGAGAGGTGTGCGAAAACACAGCAATATAAGGGAAGTTATTAGACGTGTGCGAAAACAGAACGATATAGTGGAAGCTATGGGAGGTGCATGAAAACACATCGATTTATGAGAAGGATTGAGAGGTGCGCGAAAACACAGAGATATAGGGGAAGCTATGAGAGATGCAAAAAATCACAAAGATATAGGGGAAGGTATGAGAGGTGCTTGAAAACACATCGATATGGGGAAGCTACGAGAGGTGCGCGAAAACACAGCGATATAGTGGAATGTATGAGAGGTGGCGAAAACACAGAGATTTTGGGAAAGCTATGAGAGGTGCGTGCAAACACAGCACTATAGGGGAATATATGAGAGGTGCGCAAAAACACGGTGATATAGGGAAATCTATGGGAGGTGCGACAAACACAGCGATATAGGGGAAGCAATGAGAGGTGCGTGATAACACCGCGATATATGGGAAGGTATGAGAGGTGCGCGAAAACACGGTGATGTAGGGGAATGTATGAGAGGTGAGCGAAAACACAGCAATGTAAGGGAAGTTATTAGACGTGCGCAAAAATACAGCAATATAGGAGAAACAATGGGTGGTGCGCAAAAATACGGCGATATATGTGAAGGAATGAGAGGTGTGTGAAAACACGTCGTGACAGGGAAAGCGATGAGAGGTGGGCGAAGGTATGAGAGATGAGCGAAAACTCAGCTAAAAAGTGGAAGGTATGAGATGTGTGCTAGAGTACTGCGATATAGGAAAGGCTATGAGAGGTGAGAAAAAACACAGCGACATAGGAGAAAGTACAGGAAGTGCGCCAAACACAGCGATATAGGGGAAGCTATTGGAGGTGCGTGAAAACACAACGATATAGGGGAAGCTATGGGAGGTGTGCCAAACACAGCGATATAGGGGAAGCTATTGGAGGTGCACGAAAACACAGCAATATAGGGGAAGCTATGAGAGGTGCACGATAACACCCCGATTTAGGGGAAGGTATGAGAGGTGCGCAAAAACATGGTGATGTAGGGGAATGTATGAGAGGTGTGCGCAAACACAGCAATATAAGGGAAGTTATTAGACGTGCGCGAAAACAGAGCGATATAGTGTAAGGTATGGGAAGTGCATGAAAACACGTCGATATATGAGAAGTATTGAGAGGTGCGCATAAAAACAGAGATATAGGGGAATCTATGAGAGATGCAAAAATTCACAGCGATATAGGGGAAGGTATGAGAGGTGCTTGAAAACACATCGATATGGGGAAGCTACGAGAGGTGCGCGAAAACACAGCGATATAGTGGAATGTATGAGAGGTGGCGAAAACACAGAGATTTTGGGAAAGCTATGAGAGGTGCGTGCAAACACAGCACTATAGGGGAATATATGAGAGGTGCGCAAAAACACGGTGATATAGGGAAATCTATGGGAGGTGCGACAAACACAGCGATATAGGGGAAGCAATGAGAGGTGCGTGATAACACCGCGATATATGGGAAGGTATGAGAGGTGCGCGAAAACACGGTGATGTAGGGGAATGTATGAGAGGTGTTCGAAAACACAGCGATATAGGGGTATTTATGGTAGGTGCGCGAAAACACAGCGATATAGGGGAAGGTATGAGAGGTGTTCAAAAACTCGGTGATGTAGGGGAATGTATGAGAGATGAGCGAAAACACAGCAATATAAGCGAAGTTATGGGACGTGCGCGAAAACACAGGAATATAGTGGAAGCTATGGGAGGTGCATGAAATCACGGCGACATAGGGGAAGCTATGAGAGGTGCGCCAAAACATGGCGATATAGGGGAAGCTATGAGAGGTGCGCGAAAACACAGCAATTTACGGGAAGTTATGAGAGTTGCGCGAAAACACAGTGATATAGCAGAAGCAGTGGGAGGTGCGCAAAAATACGGCGATATAGGTGAAGGAATGAGAGGTGTGTGAAAACACCTCGTGACAGGGAAAGCGATGAGAGGTGGGCGAAAACACGGTGATGTAGGAGAAGGTATGAGAGATGAGCGAAAACTCAGCTAAAAAGTGGAAGGTATGAGATGTTTGCTAGAGTACTGCGATATAGGAAAAGCTATGAGAGGTGAGAAAAAACACAGCGACATAGGGGAAAGTACAGGAAGTGCGCCAAACACAGCGATATAGGGGAAGCTACTGGAAGTGCATGAAAACACGTCGATATAGGAGAAGATATGAGAGGTGCGCAAAAGCACAGAGATATACGGGAAGCTATGAGAGGTGTAAAAACTCACAGCGATATATGGGAAGGTATGAGAGGTGTGTGAAAACACATCGATATGGGGAAGCTACAAGAGGTGCGCGAAAACACAGCGATATAGTGGAATGTATGAGAGGTGGCGAAAACACAGAGATTTTGGGAAAGCTATGAGAGTTGCGTGTAAACACAGCACTATAGGGGAATGTATGAGAGGTGCGCAAAAACACGGTGATATAGGGAAATCTATGGGAGGTGCGACAAACACAGCGATATAGGGGAAGCAATGAGAGGTGCGTGATAACACCGCGATATATGGGAAGGTATGAGAGGTGCGCGAAAACACGGTGATGTAGGGGAATGTATGAGAGGTGTTCGAAAACACAGCGATATAGGGGTATTTATGGTAGGTGCGCGAAAACACAGCGATATAGGGGAAGGTATGAGAGGTGTTCAAAAACTCGGTGATGTAGGGGAATGTATGAGAGATGAGCGAAAACACAGCAATATAAGCGAAGTTATGGGACGTGCGCGAAAACACAGGAATATAGTGGAAGCTATGGGAGGTGCATGAAATCACGGCGACATAGGGGAAGCTATGAGAGGTGCGCCAAAACATGGCGATATAGGGGAAGCTATGAGAGGTGCGCGAAAACACAGCAATTTACGGGAAGTTATGAGAGTTGCGCGAAAACACAGTGATATAGCAGAAGCAGTGGGAGGTGCGCAAAAATACGGCGATATAGGTGAAGGAATGAGAGGTGTGTGAAAACACCTCGTGACAGGGAAAGCGATGAGAGGTGGGCGAAAACACGGTGATGTAGGAGAAGGTATGAGAGATGAGCGAAAACTCAGCTAAAAAGTGGAAGGTATGAGATGTTTGCTAGAGTACTGCGATATAGGAAAAGCTATGAGAGGTGAGAAAAAACACAGCGACATAGGGGAAAGTACAGGAAGTGCGCCAAACACAGCGATATAGGGGAAGCTACTGGAAGTGCATGAAAACACGTCGATATAGGAGAAGATATGAGAGGTGCGCAAAAGCACAGAGATATACGGGAAGCTATGAGAGGTGTAAAAAATCACAGCGATATATGGGAAGGTATGAGAGGTGTGTGAAAACACATCGATATGGGGAAGCTACAAGAGGTGCGCGAAAACACAGCGATATAGTGGAATGTATGAGAGGTGGCGAAAACACAGAGATTTTGGGAAAGCTATGAGAGTTGCGTGTAAACACAGCACTATAGGGGAATGTATGAGAGGTGCGCAAAAACACGGTGATATAGGGAAATCTATGGGTGGTGTCCGAAACCACAGCGATATAGGGAAATCTATGGGAGATGTCCGAAAACACAGCGATATTGGGGTATTTATGGTAGGTGCGCAAAAACTCGGTGATGTAGAGGAATGTATGAGAGGTGAGCGAAAACACAGCAATATAAGGGAAGTTATTAGACTTGCGCGAAAACACAGCGATATAGTGGAAGCTATGGGAAGTGCATGAAAATACGTCGATATAGGAGAAGTTATGAGAGGTGCGCGAAAGCACAGCAATGTAGGGGAAGCTATGCAATGTGCACGAAAACAAGGCGATATAGGGGATGGTATGAGAGGTGCGTGAAAGCACATCGATATGGGGAAGCTACGAGAGCTGCGCGAAAACACAGCGATACAGTGGAATGTATGAGAGGGGGCGAAAACTCAGAGATTTTGAGAAAGCTATGAGAGGTGCATGTAAAAACAGCACTATAGGGGAATATATGAGAGGTGCGCAAAAACATGGTGATATAGGGAGATCTATGGGAGGTGCGCCAAACACAGCGCTATAAGGGAAGCTATTGGATGTGCGCGAAAACACAGCGATATAGGGGAAGCTATGAGAGGTGCGTGATAAGACCGCGATATAGTGGAAGGTATGCCAGGTATGCAAAAACTCGGTGATGTAGGGGAATGTATGAGAGATGAGCGAAAACACAGCAATATAAGGGAAGTTATGAGACGTGCGCGGAAACACAGCAATATAGTGGAAGCTATGGGAGGTGCATGAAATCACGGCGATATAGGGGAAGCTATGATAGATGCGCCAAAACATGGCGATATAGGGGAAGCTATGAGAGGTGCGCGAAAACAGAGCAATTTACGGGAAGTTATGAGAGTTGCGCGAAAACACAGTGATATAGGAGAAGCAGTGGGAGGTGCCCAAAAATACGGCGATATACGTGAAGGAATGAGAGGTGTGTGAAAACACCTCGTGACAGGGAAAGCGATGAGAGGTGGGCGAAAACACGATGATGTAGGAGAAGGTTTGAGAGATGAGCGAAAACTCAGTTAAAAAATGGAAGGTATGGGATGTGAGCGAGAATTCTGCGATATAGGCAAAGCTATGAGAGGTGAACAAAAACACAGCGATATAGGGGAAGCTATGGGAGGTGCGCCAAACACAGCGATATAGGGGAAGGTATTGGAGGTGCGCGAAATCAGAGCGATATAGGGGAAGCTATGAGAGGTGCGTGATAACACCGCGATATAGGGGAAGGTATGAGAGGTGCGCATATACACGGTGATGTTGGGGAATGTATGAGAGGTGTGCGAAAACACAGCAATATAAGGGAAGTTATTAGACGTGCGCGAAAACAGAGCGATATAGTGGAAGCTATGGGAGGTGCATGAAAACACGTCGATTTATGAGAAGGATTGAGAGGTGTGCGAAAACACAGAGATATAGGGGAAGCTATGAGAGATGCAAAAAATCACAGAGATATAGGGGAAGGTATGAGAGGTGTGCGAAAACACATCGATATGGGGAAGCTACGAGAGGTGCGCGGAAACACAGCGATATAGTAGAATGAATGAGAGGTGGCAAAAATACAGAGATTTTCGGAAAGCTATGAGAGGTGCGTGTAAACACAGCACTATAGGGGAAGCTATGGGAGGTGTGCAAAAACTCAGCGATAAGGGGAAGTTATGGGAGGTGCACAATAACATCGCGATATCGGGGAAGGTATGAGAGGTGCGCAAAAACACGTTGATGTAGGGGAATGTATGAGAGGTGAGCGAAAACACAGCAATATAAGGGAAGTTATTAGACTTGCGCGAAAACGCAGCGATATAGTGGAAGCTATGGGAAGTGCATGAAAACACATCGATATAGGAGAAGTTATGAGAGTTGCGCGAAAACACAGTGATATAGGAGAAGCAATTGGAGGTGCGCAAAAATACGGCGATATAGGGGAAGCAATGAGAGGTGCGTGATAACACCGCGATATATGGGAAGGTATGAGATGTGTGCGAGAGTACTGCGATATAGGCAAAGCTATTAGAGGTGAGCAAAAACACAGCGAATAGGGGAAGCTATGGGAGGTGCGCCAAACACAGCGATATAGGGGAAGGTATTGGAGGTGCGCGAAATCAGAGCGATATAGGGGAAGCTATGAGAGGTGCGTGATAACACCGCGATATAGGGGAAGGTATGAGAGGTGCGCATATACACGGTGATGTTGGGGAATGTATGAGAGGTGTGCGAAAACACAGCAATATAAGGGAAGTTATTAGACGTGCGCGAAAACAGAGCGATATAGTGGAAGCTATGGGAGGTGCATGAAAACACGTCGATTTATGAGAAGGATTGAGAGGTGTGCGAAAACACATCGATATGGGGAAGCTACGAGAGGTGCGCGGAAACACAGCGATATAGTAGAATGAATGAGAGGTGGCAAAAATACAGAGATTTTCGGAAAGCTATGAGAGGTGCGTGTAAACACAGCACTATAGGGGAAGCTATGGGAGGTGTGCAAAAACTCAGCGATAAGGGGAAGTTATGGGAGGTGCACAATAACATCGCGATATCGGGGAAGGTATGAGAGGTGCGCAAAAACACGTTGATGTAGGGGAATGTATGAGAGGTGAGCGAAAACACAGCAATATAAGGGAAGTTATTAGACTTGCGCGAAAACGCAGCGATATAGTGGAAGCTATGGGAAGTGCATGAAAACACATCGATATAGGAGAAGTTATGAGAGTTGCGCGAAAACACAGTGATATAGGAGAAGCAATTGGAGGTGCGCAAAAATACGGCGATATAGGGGAAGCAATGAGAGGTGCGTGATAACACCGCGATATATGGGAAGGTATGAGATGTGTGCGAGAGTACTGCGATATAGGCAAAGCTATTAGAGGTGAGCAAAAACACAGCGATATAGGGGAAGCTATGGGAGGTGCGCTAAACACAGCGATATAGGGGAAGCTATTGGAGGTGCACGAAAACACAGCAATATAGGGGAAGCTATGAGACGTGCACGATAACACCGCGATTTAGGGGAAGGTATGAGAGGTGCGCAAAAACATGGTGATGTAGGGGATGTATGAGAGGTGTGCGCAAACACAGCAATATAAGGGAAGTTATTAGACGTGCGCGAAAACAGAGCTATATAGTGTAAGGTATGGGAAGTGCATGAAAACACGTCGATATATGAGAAGTATTGAGAGGTGCGCATAAAAACAGAGATATAGGGGAATCTATGAGAGATGCAAAAATTCACAGCGATATAGGGGAAGGTATGAGAGGTGCTTGAAAACACATCGATATGGGGAAGCTACGAGAGGTGCGCGAAAACACAGCGATATAGTGGAATGTATGAGAGGTGGCGAAAACACAGAGATTTTGGGAAAGCTATGAGAGGTGCGTGCAAACACAGCACTATAGGGGAATATATGAGAGGTGCGCAAAAACACGGTGATATAGGGAAATCTATGGGAGGTGCGACAAACACAGCGATATAGGGGAAGCAATGAGAGGTGCGTGATAACACCGCGATATATGGGAAGGTATGAGAGGTGCGCGAAAACACGGTGATGTAGGGGAATGTATGAGAGGTGTTCGAAAACACAGTGATATAGGGGTATTTATGGTAGGTGCGCGAAAACACAGCGATATAGGGGAAGGTATGAGAGGTGTTCAAAAACTCGGTGATGTAGGGGAATGTATGAGAGATGAGCGAAAACACAGCAATATAAGCGAAGTTATGGGACGTGCGCGAAAACACAGGAATATAGTGGAAGCTATGGGAGGTGCATGAAATCACGGCGATATAGGGGAAGCTATGAGAGGTGCGCCAAAACATGGCGATATAGGGGAAGCTATGAGAGGTGCGCGAAAACACAGCAATTTACGGGAAGTTATGAGAGTTGCGCGAAAACACAGTGATATAGCAGAAGCAGTGGGAGGTGCGCAAAAATACGGCGATATAGGTGAAGGAATGAGAGGTGTGTGAAAACACCTCGTGACAGGGAAAGCGATGAGAGGTGGGCGAAAACACGGTGATGTAGGAGAAGGTATGAGAGATGAGCGAAAACTCAGCTAAAAAGTGGAAGGTATGAGATGTGTGCTAGAGTACTGCGATATAGGAAAGGCTATGAGAGGTGAGAAAAAACACAGCGACATAGGAGAAAGTACAGGAAGTGCGCCAAACACAGCGATATAGGGGAAGCTATTGGAGGTGCGTGAAAACACAGCGATATAGGGGAAGCTATGGGAGGTGTGCCAAACACAGCGATATAGGGGAAGCTATTGGAGGTGCACGAAAACACAGCAATTTCGGGGAAGCTATGAGAGGTGCACGATAACACCCCGATTTAGGGGAAGGTATGAGAGGTGCGCAAAAACATAGTGATGTAGGGGAATGTATGAGAGGTGTGCGCAAACACAGCAATATAAGGGAAGTTATTAGACGTGCGCGAAAACAGAGCGACATAGTGTAAGGTATGGGAAGTGCATGAAAACACGTCGATATATGAGAAGTATTGAGAGGTGCGCATAAAAACAGAGATATAGGGGAATCTATGAGAGATCCAAAAATTCACAGCGATATAGGGGAAGGTATGAGAGGTGCTTGAAAACACATCGATATGGGGAAGCTACGAGAGGTGCGCGAAAACACAGCGATATAGTGGAATGTATGAGAGGTGGCGAAAACACAGAGATTTTGGGAAAGCTATGAGAGGTGCGTGCAAACACAGCACTATAGGGGAATATATGAGAGGTGCGCAAAAACACGGTGATATAGGGAAATCTATGGGAGGTGCGACAAACACAGCGATATAGGGGAAGCAATGAGAGGTGCGTGATAACACCGCGATATATGGGAAGGTATGAGAGGTGCGCGAAAACACGGTGATGTAGGGGAATGTATGAGAGGTGTTCGAAAACACAGCGATATAGGGGTATTTATGGTAGGTGCGCGAAAACACAGCGATATAGGGGAAGGTATGAGAGGTGTTCAAAAACTCGGTGATGTAGGGGAATGTATGAGAGATGAGCG